>NW_026972233.1:0-296911 GCF_036711695.1 Zophobas morio
GCATGCAGAATCGACTCAGAATAGGAAAAGGAGACGTTTAGGTCAATTTTATGCATTCTGGCGTTCGTAGATACAAGAAAACTGTTAAAATTCTTCAGAAACGTCACTTTTGAAGTGTTTTCTTGTACTTTTAAGCCAATCAGATACCCTACGGGCTCGGAAAGTGCAACGAAACCATCAAATTTTAGCTAGAAACTGTATTTTTGTCGATTTTTATTGAATTTGAACTATATTTCAACGTTTTTTGATGGTTCTGAGCCACCAAACACACTTAAAGCATGCAGAATCGACTCAGAATAGGAAAAGGAGACGTTTAGGTCAATTTTATGCATTCTGGCGTTCGTAGATACAAGAAAACTGTTAAAATTCTTCAGAAACGTCACTTTTGAAGTGTTTTCTTGTACTTTTAAGCCAATCAGATACCCTACGGGCTCGGAAAGTGCAACGAAACCATCAAATTTTAGCTAGAAACTGTATTTTTGTCGATTTTTATTGAATTTGAACTATATTTCAACGTTTTTTGATGGTTCTGAGCCACCAAACACACTTAAAGCATGCAGAATCGACTCAGAATAGGAAAAGGAGACGTTTAGGTCAATTTTATGCATTCTGGCGTTCGTAGATACAAGAAAACTGTTAAAATTCTTCAGAAACGTCACTTTTGAAGTGTTTTCTTGTACTTTTAAGCCAATCAGATACCCTACGGGCTCGGAAAGTGCAACGAAACCATCAAATTTTAGCTAGAAACTGTATTTTTGTCGATTTTTATTGAATTTGAACTATATTTCAACGTTTTTTGATGGTTCTGAGCCACCAAACACACTTAAAGCATGCAGAATCGACTCAGAATAGGAAAAGGAGACGTTTAGGTCAATTTTATGCATTCTGGCGTTCGTAGATACAAGAAAACTGTTAAAATTCTTCAGAAACGTCACTTTTGAAGTGTTTTCTTGTACTTTTAAGCCAATCAGATACCCTACGGGCTCGGAAAGTGCAACGAAACCATCAAATTTTAGCTAGAAACTGTATTTTTGTCGATTTTTATTGAATTTGAACTATATTTCAACGTTTTTTGATGGTTCTGAGCCACCAAACACACTTAAAGCATGCAGAATCGACTCAGAATAGGAAAAGGAGACGTTTAGGTCAATTTTATGCATTCTGGCGTTCGTAGATACAAGAAAACTGTTAAAATTCTTCAGAAACGTCACTTTTGAAGTGTTTTCTTGTACTTTTAAGCCAATCAGATACCCTACGGGCTCGGAAAGTGCAACGAAACCATCAAATTTTAGCTAGAAACTGTATTTTTGTCGATTTTTATTGAATTTGAACTATATTTCAACGTTTTTTGATGGTTCTGAGCCACCAAACACACTTAAAGCATGCAGAATCGACTCAGAATAGGAAAAGGAGACGTTTAGGTCAATTTTATGCATTCTGGCGTTCGTAGATACAAGAAAACTGTTAAAATTCTTCAGAAACGTCACTTTTGAAGTGTTTTCTTGTACTTTTAAGCCAATCAGATACCCTACGGGCTCGGAAAGTGCAACGAAACCATCAAATTTTAGCTAGAAACTGTATTTTTGTCGATTTTTATTGAATTTGAACTATATTTCAACGTTTTTTGATGGTTCTGAGCCACCAAACACACTTAAAGCATGCAGAATCGACTCAGAATAGGAAAAGGAGACGTTTAGGTCAATTTTATGCATTCTGGCGTTCGTAGATACAAGAAAACTGTTAAAATTCTTCAGAAACGTCACTTTTGAAGTGTTTTCTTGTACTTTTAAGCCAATCAGATACCCTATGGGCTCGGAAAGTGCAACGAAACCATCAAATTTTAGCTAGAAACTGTATTTTTGTCGATTTTTATTGAATTTGAACTATATTTCAACGTTTTTTGATGGTTCTGAGCCACCAAACACACTTAAAGCATGCAGAATCGACTCAGAATAGGAAAAGGAGACGTTTAGGTCAATTTTATGCATTCTGGCGTTCGTAGATACAAGAAAACTGTTAAAATTCTTCAGAAACGTCACTTTTGAAGTGTTTTCTTGTACTTTTAAGCCAATCAGATACCCTACGGGCTCGGAAAGTGCAACGAAACCATCAAATTTTAGCTAGACTCTGTATTTTTGTCGATTTTTATTGAATTTGAACTATATTTCAACGTTTTTTGATGGTTCTGAGCCACCAAACACACTTAAAGCATGCAGAATCGACTCAGAATAGGAAAAGGAGACGTTTAGGTCAATTTTATGCATTCTGGCGTTCGTAGATACAAGAAAACTGTTAAAATTCTTCAGAAACGTCACTTTTGAAGTGTTTTCTTGTACTTTTAAGCCAATCAGATACCCTACGGGCTCGGAAAGTGCAACGAAACCATCAAATTTTAGCTAGAAACTGTATTTTTGTGGATTTTTATTGAATTTGAACTATATTTCAACGTTTTTTGATGGTTCTGAGCCACCAAACACACTTAAAGCATGCAGAATCGACTCAGAATAGGAAAAGGAGACGTTTAGGTCAATTTTATGCATTCTGGCGTTCGTAGATACAAGAAAACTGTTAAAATTCTTCAGAAACGTCACTTTTGAAGTGTTTTCTTGTACTTTTAAGCCAATCAGATACCCTACGGGCTCGGAAAGTGCAACGAAACCATCAAATTTTAGCTAGAAACTGTATTTTTGTCGATTTTTATTGAATTTGAACTATATTTCAACGTTTTTTGATGGTTCTGAGCCACCAAACACACTTAAAGCATGCAGAATCGACTCAGAATAGGAAAAGGAGACGTTTAGGTCAATTTTATGCATTCTGGCGTTCGTAGATACAAGAAAACTGTTAAAATTCTTCAGAAACGTCACTTTTGAAGTGTTTTCTTGTACTTTTAAGCCAATCAGATACCCTACGGGCTCGGAAAGTGCAACGAAACCATCAAATTTTAGCTAGAAACTGTATTTTTGTCGATTTTTATTGAATTTGAACTATATTTCAACGTTTTTTGATGGTTCTGAGCCACCAAACACACTTAAAGCATGCAGAATCGATTCAGAATAGGAAAAGGAGACGTTTAGGTCAATTTTATGCATTCTGGGGTTCGTAGATACAAGAAAACTGTTAAAATTCTTCAGAAACGTCACTTTTGAAGTGTTTTCTTGTACTTTTAAGCCAATCAGATACCCTACGGGCTCGGAAAGTGCAACGAAACCATCAAATTTTAGCTAGAAACTGTATTTTTGTCGATTTTTATTTAATTTCAACTATATTTCAACGTTTTTTGATGGTTCTGAGCCACCAAACACACTTAAAGCATGCAGAATCGACTCAGAATAGGAAAAGGAGACGTTTAGGTCAATTTTATGCATTCTGGCGTTCGTAGATACAAGAAAACTGTTAAAATTCTTCAGAAACGTCACTTTTGAAGTGTTTTCTTGTACTTTTAAGCCAATCAGATACCCTACGGGCTCGGAAAGTGCAACGAAACCATCAAATTTTAGCTAGAAACTGTATTTTTGTCGATTTTTATTGAATTTGAACTATATTTCAACGTTTTTTGATGGTTCTGAGCCACCAAACACACTTAAAGCATGCAGAATCGACTCAGAATAGGAAAAGGAGACGTTTAGGTCAATTTTATGCATTCTGGCGTTCGTAGATACAAGAAAACTGTTAAAATTCTTCAGAAACGTCACTTTTGAAGTGTTTTCTTGTACTTTTAAGCCAATCAGATACCCTACGGGCTCGGAAAGTGCAACGAAACCATCAAATTTTAGCTAGAAACTGTATTTTTGTCGATTTTTATTGAATTTGAACTATATTTCAACGTTTTTTGATGGTTCTGAGCCACCAAACACACTTAAAGCATGCAGAATCGACTCAGAATAGGAAAAGGAGACGTTTAGGTCAATTTTATGCATTCTGGCGTTCGTAGATACAAGAAAACTGTTAAAATTCTTCAGAAACGTCACTTTTGAAGTGTTTTCTTGTACTTTTAAGCCAATCAGATACCCTACGGGCTCGGAAAGTGCAACGAAACCATCAAATTTTAGCTAGAAACTGTATTTTTGTCGATTTTTATTGAATTTGAACTATATTTCAACGTTTTTTGATGGTTCTGAGCCACCAAACACACTTAAAGCATGCAGAATCGATTCAGAATAGGAAAAGGAGACGTTTAGGTCAATTTTATGCATTCTGGCGTTCGTAGATACAAGAAAACTGTTAAAATTCTTCAGAAACGTCACTTTTGAAGTGTTTTCTTGTACTTTTAAGCCAATCAGATACCCTACGGGCTCGGAAAGTGCAACGAAACCATCAAATTTTAGCTAGAAACCGTATTTTTGTCGATTTTTATTGAATTTGAACTATATTTCAACGTTTTTTGATGGTTCTGAGCCACCAAACACACTTAAAGCATGCAGAATCGACTCAGAATAGGAAAAGGAGACGTTTAGGTCAATTTTATGCATTCTGGCGTTCGTAGATACAAGAAAACTGTTAAAATTCTTCAGAAACGTCACTTTTGAAGTGTTTTCTTGTACTTTTAAGCCAATCAGATACCCAACGGGCTCGGAAAGTGCAACGAAACCATCAAATTTTAGCTAGAAACTGTATTTTTGTCGATTTTTATTGAATTTGAACTATATTTCAACGTTTTTTGATGGTTCTCAGCCACCAAACACACTTAAAGCATGCAGAATCGACTCAGAATAGGAAAAGGAGACGTTTAGGTCAATTTTATGCATTCTGGCGTTCGTAGATACAAGAAAACTGTTAAAATTCTTCAGAAACGTCACTTTTGAAGTGTTTTCTTGTACTTTTAAGCCAATCAGATACCCCACGGGCTCGGAAAGTGCAACGAAACCATCAAATTTTAGCTAGAAACTGTATTTTTGTCGATTTTTATTGAATTTGAACTATATTTCAACGTTTTTTGATGGTTCTGAGCCACCAAACACACTTAAAGCATGCAGAATCGTCTCAGAATAGGAAAAGGAGACGTTTAGGTCAATTTTATGCATTCTGGCGTTCGTAGATACAAGAAAACTGATAAAATTCTTCAGAAACGTCACTTTTGAAGTGTTTTCTTGTACTTTTAAGCCAATCAGATACCCTATGGGCTCGGAAAGTGCAACGAAACCATCAAATTTTAGCTAGAAACTGTATTTTTGTCGATTTTTATTGAATTTGAACTATATTTCAACGTTTTTTGATGGTTCTGAGCCACCAAACACACTTAAAGCATGCAGAATCGACTCAGAATAGGAAAAGGAGACGTTTAGGTCAATTTTATGCATTCTGGCGTTCGTAGATACAAGAAAACTGTTAAAATTCTTCAGAAACGTCACTTTTGAAGTGTTTTCTTGTACTTTTAAGCCAATCAGATACCCTACGGGCTCGGAAAGTGCAACGAAACCATCAAATTTTAGCTAGAAACTGTATTTTTGTCGATTTTTATTGAATTTGAACTATATTTCAACGTTTTTTGATGGTTCTGAGCCACCAAACACACTTAAAGCATGCAGAATCGACTCAGAATAGGAAAAGGAGACGTTTAGGTCAATTTTATGCATTCTGGCGTTCGTAGATACAAGAAAACTGTTAAAATTCTTCAGAAACGTCACTTTTGAAGTGTTTTCTTGTACTTTTAAGCCAATCAGATACCCTATGGGCTCGGAAAGTGCAACCAAACCATCAAATTTTAGCTAGAAACTGTATTTTTGTCGATTTTTATTGAATTTGAACTATATTTCAACGTTTTTTGATGGTTCTGAGCCACCAAACACACTTAAAGCATGCAGAATCGACTCAGAATAGGAAAAGGAGACGTTTAGGTCAATTTTATGCATTCTGGCGTTCGTAGATACAAGAAAACTGTTAAAATTCTTCAGAAACGTCACTTTTGAAGAGTTTTCTTGTACTTTTAAGCCAATCAGATACCCTACGGGCTCGGAAAGTGCAACGAAACCATCAAATTTTAGCTAGAAACTGTATTTTTGTCGATTTTTATTGAATTTGAACTATATTTCAACGTTTTTTGATGGTTCTGAGCCACCAAACACACTTAAAGCATGCAGAATCGACTCAGAATAGGAAAAGGAGACGTTTAGGTCAATTTTATGCATTCTGGCGTTCGTAGATACAAGAAAACTGTTAAAATTCTTCAGAAACGTCACTTTTGAAGTGTTTTCTTGTACTTTTAAGCCAATCAGATACCCTACGGGCTCGGAAAGTGCAACGAAACCATCAAATTTTAGCTAGACTCTGTATTTTTGTCGATTTTTATTGAATTTGAACTATATTTCAACGTTTTTTGATGGTTCTGAGCCACCAAACACACTTAAAGCATGCAGAATCGACTCAGAATAGGAAAAGGAGACGTTTAGGTCAATTTTATGCATTCTGGCGTTCGTAGATACAAGAAAACTGTTAAAATTCTTCAGAAACGTCACTTTTGAAGTGTTTTCTTGTACTTTTAAGCCAATCAGATACCCTACGGGCTCGGAAAGTGCAACGAAACCATCAAAT
The DNA here is from genome assembly GCF_036711695.1 of Zophobas morio. Taxonomy (NCBI): domain Eukaryota; kingdom Metazoa; phylum Arthropoda; class Insecta; order Coleoptera; family Tenebrionidae; genus Zophobas; species Zophobas morio. The sequence goes on from NW_026972233.1 coordinate 6,532, forward strand.
TTTAGCTAGAAACTGTATTTTTGTCGATTTTTATTGAATTTGAACTATATTTCAACGTTTTTTGATGGTTCTGAGCCACCAAACACACTTAAAGCATGCAGAATCGACTCAGAATAGGAAAAGGAGACGTTTAGGTCAATTTTATGCATTCTGGCGTTCGTAGATACAAGAAAACTGTTAAAATTCTTCAGAAACGTCACTTTTGAAGTGTTTTCTTGTACTTTTAAGCCAATCAGATACCCTACGGGCTCGGAAAGTGCAACGAAACCATCAAATTTTAGCTAGAAACTGTATTTTTGTCGATTTTTATTGAATTTGAACTATATTTCAACGTTTTTTGATGGTTCTGAGCCACCAAACACACTTAAAGCATGCAGAATCGACTCAGAATAGGAAAAGGAGACGTTTAGGTCAATTTTATGCATTCTGGCGTTCGTAGATACAAGAAAACTGTTAAAATTCTTCAGAAACGTCACTTTTGAAGTGTTTTCTTGTACTTTTAAGCCAATCAGATACCCTACGGGCTCGGAAAGTGCAACGAAACCATCAAATTTTAGCTAGAAACTGTATTTTTGTCGATTTTTATTGAATTTGAAATATATTTCAACGTTTTTTGATGGTTCTGAGCCACCAAACACACTTAAAGCATGCAGAATCGATTCAGAATAGGAAAAGGAGACGTTTAGGTCAATTTTATGCATTCTGGGGTTCGTAGATACAAGAAAACTGTTAAAATTCTTCAGAAACGTCACTTTTGAAGTGTTTTCTTGTACTTTTAAGCCAATCAGATACCCTACGGGCTCGGAAAGTGCAACGAAACCATCAAATTTTAGCTAGAAACTGTATTTTTGTCGATTTTTATTTAATTTCAACTATATTTCAACGTTTTTTGATGGTTCTGAGCCACCAAACACACTTAAAGCATGCAGAATCGACTCAGAATAGGAAAAGGAGACGTTTAGGTCAATTTTATGCATTCTGGCGTTCGTAGATACAAGAAAACTGTTAAAATTCTTCAGAAACGTCACTTTTGAAGTGTTTTCTTGTACTTTTAAGCCAATCAGATACCCTACGGGCTCGGAAAGTGCAACGAAACCATCAAATTTTAGCTAGAAACTGTATTTTTGTCGATTTTTATTGAATTTGAACTATATTTCAACGTTTTTTGATGGTTCTGAGCCACCAAACACACTTAAAGCATGCAGAATCGACTCAGAATAGGAAAAGGAGACGTTTAGGTCAATTTTATGCATTCTGGCGTTCGTAGATACAAGAAAACTGTTAAAATTCTTCAGAAACGTCACTTTTGAAGTGTTTTCTTGTACTTTTAAGCCAATCAGATACCCTACGGGCTCGGAAAGTGCAACGAAACCATCAAATTTTAGCTAGAAACTGTATTTTTGTCGATTTTTATTGAATTTGAACTATATTTCAACGTTTTTTGATGGTTCTGAGCCACCAAACACACTTAAAGCATGCAGAATCGACTCAGAATAGGAAAAGGAGACGTTTAGGTCAATTTTATGCATTCTGGCGTTCGTAGATACAAGAAAACTGTTAAAATTCTTCAGAAACGTCACTTTTGAAGTGTTTTCTTGTACTTTTAAGCCAATCAGATACCCTACGGGCTCGGAAAGTGCAACGAAACCATCAAATTTTAGCTAGAAACTGTATTTTTGTCGATTTTTATTGAATTTGAACTATATTTCAACGTTTTTTGATGGTTCTGAGCCACCAAACACACTTAAAGCATGCAGAATCGATTCAGAATAGGAAAAGGAGACGTTTAGGTCAATTTTATGCATTCTGGCGTTCGTAGATACAAGAAAACTGTTAAAATTCTTCAGAAACGTCACTTTTGAAGTGTTTTCTTGTACTTTTAAGCCAATCAGATACCCTACGGGCTCGGAAAGTGCAACGAAACCATCAAATTTTAGCTAGAAACCGTATTTTTGTCGATTTTTATTGAATTTGAACTATATTTCAACGTTTTTTGATGGTTCTGAGCCACCAAACACACTTAAAGCATGCAGAATCGACTCAGAATAGGAAAAGGAGACGTTTAGGTCAATTTTATGCATTCTGGCGTTCGTAGATACAAGAAAACTGTTAAAATTCTTCAGAAACGTCACTTTTGAAGTGTTTTCTTGTACTTTTAAGCCAATCAGATACCCAACGGGCTCGGAAAGTGCAACGAAACCATCAAATTTTAGCTAGAAACTGTATTTTTGTCGATTTTTATTGAATTTGAACTATATTTCAACGTTTTTTGATGGTTCTGAGCCACCAAACACACTTAAAGCATGCAGAATCGACTCAGAATAGGAAAAGGAGATGTTTAGGTCAATTTTATGCATTCTGGCGTTCGTAGATACAAGAAAACTGTTAAAATTCTTCAGAAACGTCACTTTTGAAGTGTTTTCTTGTACTTTTAAGCCGATCAGATACCCTACGGGCTCGGAAAGTGCAACGAAACCATGAAATTTTAGCTAGAAACTGCATTTTTGTCGATTTTTATTGAATTTGAACTATATTTCAACGTTTTTTGATGGTTCTGAGCCACCAAACACACTTAAAGCATGCAGAATCGACTCAGAATAGGAAAAGGAGACGTTTAGGTCAATTTTATGCATTCTGGCGTTCGTAGATACAAGAAAACTGTTAAAATTCTTCAGAAACGTCACTTTTGAAGTGTTTTCTTGTACTTTTAAGCCAATCAGATACCCTACGGGCTCGGAAAGTGCAAAGAAACCATCAAATTTTAGCTAGAAACTGTATTTTTGTCGATTTTTATTGAATTTGAACTATATTTCAACGTTTTTTGATGGTTCTGAGCCACCAAACACACTTAACGCATGCAGAATCGACTCAGAATAGGAAAAGGAGACGTTTAGGTCAATTTTATGCATTCTGGCGTTCGTAGATACAAGAAAACTGTTAAAATTCTTCAGAAACGTCACTTTTGAAGTGTTTTCTTGTACTTTTAGCCAATCAGATACCCTACGGGCTCGGAAAGTGCAACGAAACCATCAAATTTTAGCTAGAAACTGTATTTTTGTCGATTTTTATTGAATTTGAACTATATTTCAACGTTTTTTGATGGTTCTGAGCCACCAAACACACTTAAAGCATGCAGAATCGACTCAGAATAGGAAAAGGAGACGTTTAGGTCAATTTTATGCATTCTGGCGTTCGTAGATACAAGAAAACTGTTAAAATTCTTCAGAAACGTCACTTTTGAAGTGTTTTCTTGTACTTTTAAGCCAATCAGATACCCTACGGGCTCGGAAAGTGCAACGAAACCATCAAATTTTAGCTAGAAACTGTATTTTTGTCGATTTTTATTGAATTTGAACTATATTTCAACGTTTTTTGATGGTTCTCAGCCACCAAACACACTTAAAGAATGCAGAATCGACTCAGAATAGGAAAAGGAGACGTTTAGGTCAATTTTATGCATTCTGGCGTTCGTAGATACAAGAAATCTGTTAAAACTCTTCAGAAACGTCACTTTTGAAGTGTTTTCTTGTACTTTTAAGCCAATCAGATACCCTACGGGCTCGGAAAGTGCAACGAAACCATCAAATTTTAGCTAGAAACTGTATTTTTGTCGATTTTTATTGAATTTGAACTATATTTCAACGTTTTTTGATGGTTCTGAGCCACCAAACACACTTAAAGCATGCAGAATCGACTCAGAATAGGAAAAGGAGACGTTTAGGTCAATTTTATGCATTCTGGCGTTCGTAGATACAAGAAAACTGTTAAAATTCTTCAGAAACGTCACTTTTGAAGTGTTTTCTTGTACTTTTAAGCCAATCAGATACCCAACGGGCTCGGAAAGTGCAACGAAACCATCAAATTTTAGCTAGAAACTGTATTTTTGTCGATTTTTATTGAATTTGAACTATATTTCAACGTTTTTTGATGGTTCTGAGCCACCAAACACACTTAAAGCATGCAGAATCGACTCAGAATAGGAAAAGGAGACGTTTAGGTCAATTTTATGCATTCTGGCGTTCGTAGATACAAGAAAACTGTTAAAATTCTTCAGAAACGTCACTTTTGAAGTGTTTTCTTGTACTTTTAAGCCAATCAGATACCCTACGGGCTCGGAAAGTGCAACGAAACCATCAAATTTTAGCTAGAAACTGTATTTTTGTCGATTTTTATTGAATTTGAACTATATTTCAACGTTTTTTGATGGTTCTGAGCCACCAAACACACTTAAAGCATGCAGAATCGACTCAGAATAGGAAAAGGAGACGTTTAGGTCAATTTTATGCATTCTGGCGTTCGTAGATACAAGAAAACTGTTAAAATTCTTCAGAAACGTCACTTTTGAAGTGTTTTCTTGTACTTTTAAGCCAATCAGATACCCTACGGGCTCGGAAAGTGCAACGAAACCATCAAATTTTAGCTAGAAACTGTATTTTTGTCGATTTTTATTGAATTTGAACTATATTTCAACGTTTTTTGATGGTTCTGAGCCACCAAACACACTTAAAGCATGCAGAATCGACTCAGAATAGGAAAAGGAGACGTTTAGGTCAATTTTATGCATTCTGGCGTTCGTAGATACAAGAAAACTGTTAAAATTCTTCAGAAACGTCACTTTTGAAGTGTTTTCTTGTACTTTTAAGCCAATCAGATACCCAACGGGCTCGGAAAGTGCAACGAAACCATCAAATTTTAGCTAGAAACTGTATTTTTGTCGATTTTTATTGAATTTGAACTATATTTCAACGTTTTTTGATGGTTCTGAGCCACCAAACACACTTAAAGCATGCAGAATCGACTCAGAATAGGAAAAGGAGACGTTTAGGTCAATTTTATGCATTCTGGCGTTCGTAGATACAAGAAAACTGTTAAAATTCTTCAGAAACGTCACTTTTGAAGTGTTTTCTTGTACTTTTAAGCCAATCAGATACCCAACGGGCTCGGAAAGTGCAACGAAACCATCAAATTTTAGCTAGAAACTGTATTTTTGTCGATTTTTATTGAATTTGAACTATATTTCAACGTTTTTTGATGGTTCTGAGCCACCAAACACACTTAAAGCATGCAGAATCGACTCAGAATAGGAAAAGGAGACGTTTAGGTCAATTTTATGCATTCTGGCGTTCGTAGATACAAGAAAACTGTTAAAATTCTTCAGAAACGTCACTTTTGAAGTGTTTTCTTGTACTTTTAAGCCAATCAGATACCCTACGGGCTCGGAAAGTGCAACGAAACCATCAAATTTTAGCTAGAAACTGTATTTTTGTCGATTTTTATTGAATTTGAACTATATTTCAACGTTTTTTGATGGTTCTGAGCCACCAAACACACTTAAAGCATGCAGAATCGACTCAGAATAGGAAAAGGAGACGTTTAGGTCAATTTTATGCATTCTGGCGTTCGTAGATACAAGAAAACTGTTAAAATTCTTCAGAAACGTCACTTTTGAAGTGTTTTCTTGTACTTTTAAGCCAATCAGATACCCTACGGGCTCGGAAAGTGCAACGAAACCATCAAATTTTAGCTAGAAACTGTATTTTTGTCGATTTTTATTGAATTTGAACTATATTTCAACGTTTTTTGATGGTTCTGAGCCACCAAACACACTTAAAGCATGAAGAATCGACTCAGAATAGGAAAAGGAGACGTTTAGGTCAATTTTATGCATTCTGGCGTTCGTAGATACAAGAAAACTGTTAAAATTCTTCGGAAACGTCACTTTTGAAGGGTTTTCTTGTACTTTTAAGCCAATCAGATACCCTACGGGCTCGGAAAGTGCAACGAAACCATCAAATTTTAGCTAGAAACTGTATTTTTGTCGATTTTTATTGAATTTGAACTATATTTCAACGTTTTTTGATGGTTCTGAGCCACCAAACACACTTAAAGCATGCAGAATCGACTCAGAATAGGAAAAGGAGACGTTTAGGTCAATTTTATGCATTCTGGCGTTCGTAGATACAAGAAAACTGTTAAAATTCTTCAGAAACGTCACTTTTGAAGTGTTTTCTTGTACTTTTAAGCCAATCAGATACCCTACGGGCTCGGAAAGTGCAACGAAACCATCAAATTTTAGCTAGAAACTGTATTTTTGTCGATTTTTATTGAATTTGAACTATATTTCAACGTTTTTTGATGGTTCTGAGCCACCAAACACACTTAAAGCATGCAGAATCGACTCAGAATAGGAAAAGGAGACGTTTAGGTCAATTTTATGCATTCTGGCGTTCGTAGATACAAGAAAACTGTTAAAATTCTTCAGAAACGTCACTTTTGAAGTGTTTTATTGTACTTTTAAGCCAATCAGATACCCTACGGGCTCGGAAAGTGCAACGAAACCATCAAATTTTAGCTAGAAACTGTATTTTTGTCGATTTTTATTGAATTTGAACTATATTTCAACGTTTTTTGATGGTTCTGAGCCACCAAACACACTTAAAGCATGCAGAATCGACTCAGAATAGGAAAAGGAGACGTTTAGGTCAATTTTATGCATTCTGGCGTTCGTAGATACAAGAAAACTGTTAAAATTCTTCAGAAACGTCACTTTTGAAGTGTTTTCTTGTACTTTTAAGCCAATCAGATACCCTACGGGCTCGGAAAGTGCAACGAAACCATCAAATTTTAGCTAGAAACTGTATTTTTGTCGATTTTTATTGAATTTGAACTATATTTCAACGTTTTTTGATGGTTCTGAGCCACCAAACACACTTAAAGCATGCAGAATCGACTCAGAATAGGAAAAGGAGACGTTTAGGTCAATTTTATGCATTCTGGCGTTCGTAGATACAAGAAAACTGTTAAAATTCTTCAGAAACGTCACTTTTGAAGTGTTTTCTTGTACTTTTAAGCCAATCAGATACCCTACGGGCTCGGAAAGTGCAACGAAACCATCAAATTTTAGCTAGAAACTGTATTTTTGTCGATTTTTATTGAATTTGAACTATATTTCAACGTTTTTTGATGGTTCTGAGCCACCAAACACACTTAAAGCATGCAGAATCGACTCAGAATAGGAAAAGGAGACGTTTAGGTCAATTTTATGCATTCTGGCGTTCGTAGATACAAGAAAACTGTTAAAATTCTTCAGAAACGTCACTTTTGAAGTGTTTTCTTGTACTTTTAAGCCAATCAGATACCCTACGGGCTCGGAAAGTGCAACGAAACCATCAAATTTTACCTAGAAACTGTATTTTTGTCGATTTTTATTGAATTTGAACTACATTTCAACGTTTTTTGATGGTTCTGAGCCACCAAACACACTTAAAGCATGCAGAATCGACTCAGAATAGGAAAAGGAGACGTTTAGGTCGATTTTATGCATTCTGGCGTTCGTAGATACAAGAAAACTGTTAAAATTCTTCAGAAACGTCACTTTTGAAGTGTTTTCTTGTACTTTTAAGCCAATCAGATACCCTACGGGCTCGGAAAGTGCAACGAAACCATCAAATTTTAGCTAGAAACTGTATTTTTGTCGATTTTTATTGAATTTGAACTATATTTCAACGTTTTTTGATGGTTCTGAGCCACCAAACACACTTAAAGCATGCAGAATCGACTCAGAATAGGAAAAGGAGACGTTTAGGTCAATTTTATGCATTCTGGCGTTCGTAGATACAAGAAAACTGTTAAAATTCTTCAGAAACGTCACTTTTGAAGTGTTTTCTTGTACTTTTAAGCCAATCAGATACCCTACGGGCTCGGAAAGTGCAACGAAACCATCAAATTTTAGCTAGAAACTGTATTTTTGTCGATTTTTATTGAATTTGAACTATATTTCAACGTTTTTTGATGGTTCTGAGCCACCAAACACACTTAAAGCATGCAGAATCGACTCAGAATAGGAAAAGGAGACGTTTAGGTCAATTTTATGCATTCTGGCGTTCGTAGATACAAGAAAACTGTTAAAATTCTTCAGAAACGTCACTTTTGAAGTGTTTTCGTGTACTTTTAAGCCAATCAGATACCCTACGGGCTCGGAAAGTGCAACGAAACCATCAAATTTTAGCTAGAAACTGTATTTTTGTCGATTTTTATTGAATTTGAACTATATTTCAACGTTTTTTGATGGTTCTGAGCCACCAAACACACTTAAAGCATGCAGAATCGACTCAGAATAGGAAAAGGAGACGTTTAGGTCAATTTTATGCATTCTGGCGTTCGTAGATACAAGAAAACTGTTAAAATTCTTCAGAAACGTCACTTTTGAAGTGTTTTCTTGTACTTTTAAGCCAATCAGATACCCTACGGGCTCGGAAAGTGCAACGAAACCATCAAATTTTAGCTAGAAACTGTATTTTTGTCGATTTTTATTGAATTTGAACTATATTTCAACGTTTTTTGATGGTTCTGAGCCACCAAACACACTTAAAACATGCAGAATCGACTCAGAATAGGAAAAGGAGACGTTTAGGTCAATTTTATGCATTCTGGCGTTCGTAGATACAAGAAAACTGTTAAAATTCTTCAGAAACGTCACTTTTGAAGTGTTTTCTTGTACTTTTAAGCCAATCAGATACCCTACGGGCTCGGAAAGTGCAACGAAACCATCAAATTTTAGCTAGAAACTGTATTTTTGTCGATTTTTATTGAATTTGAACTATATTTCAACGTTTTTTGATGGTTCTGAGCCACCAAACACACTTAAAGCATGCAGAATCGACTCAGAATAGGAAAAGGAGACGTTTAGGTCAATTTTATGCATTCTGGCGTTCGTAGATACAAGAAAACTGTTAAAATTCTTCAGAAACGTCACTTTTGAAGTGTTTTCTTGTACTTTTAAGCCAATCAGATACCCTACGGGCTCGGAAAGTGCAACGAAACCATCAAATTTTAGCTAGAAACTGTATTTTTGTCGATTTTTATTGAATTTGAACTATATTTCAACGTTTTTTGATGGTTCTGAGCCACCAAACACACTTAAAGCATGCAGAATCGACTCAGAATAGGAAAAGGAGACGTTTAGGTCAATTTTATGCATTCTGGCGTTCGTAGATACAAGAAAACTGTTAAAATTCTTCAGAAACGTCACTTTTGAAGTGTTTTCTTGTACTTTTAAGCCAATCAGATACCCTACGGGCTCGGAAAGTGCAACGAAACCATCAAATTTTAGCTAGAAACTGTATTTTTGTCGATTTTTATTGAATTTGAACTATATTTCAACGTTTTTTGATGGTTCTGAGCCACCAAACACACTTAAAGCATGCAGAATCGACTCAGAATAGGAAAAGGAGACGTTTAGGTCAATTTTATGCATTCTGGCGTTCGTAGATACAAGAAAACTGTTAAAATTCTTCAGAAACGTGACTTTTGAAGTGTTTTCTTGTACTTTTAAGCCAATCAGATACCCTACGGGCTCGGAAAGTGCAACGAAACCATCAAATTTTAGCTAGAAACTCTATTTTTGTCGATTTTTATTGAATTTGAACTATATTTCAACGTTTTTTGATGGTTCTGAGCCACCAAACACACTTAAAGCATGCAGAATCGACTCAGAATAGGAAAAGGAGACGTTTAGGTCAATTTTATGCATTCTGGCGTTCGTAGATACAAGAAAACTGTTAAAATTCTTCAGAAACGTCACTTTTGAAGTGTTTTCTTGTACTTTTAAGCCAATCAGATACCCTACGGGCTCGGAAAGTGCAACGAAACCATCAAATTTTAGCTAGAAACTGTATTTTTGTCGATTTTTATTGAATTTGAACTATATTTCAACGTTTTTTGATGGTTCTGAGCCACCAAACACACTTAAAGCATGCAGAATCGACTCAGAATAGGAAAAGGAGACGTTTAGGTCAATTTTATGCATTCTGGCGTTCGTAGATACAAGAAAACTGTTAAAATTCTTCAGAAACGTCACTTTTGAAGTGTTTTCTTGTACTTTTAAGCCAATCAGATACCCTACGGGCTCGGAAAGTGCAACGAAACCATCAAATTTTAGCTAGAAACTGTATTTTTGTCGATTTTTATTGAATTTGAACTATATTTCAACGTTTTTTGATGGTTCTGAGCCACCAAACACACTTAAAGCATGCAGAATCGACTCAGAATAGGAAAAGGAGACGTTTAGGTCAATTTTATGCATTCTGGCGTTCGTAGATACAAGAAAACTGTTAAAATTCTTCAGGAACGTCACTTTTGAAGTGTTTTCTTGTACTTTTAAGCCAATCAGATATCCAACGGGCTCGGAAAGTGCAACGAAACCATCAAATTTTAGCTAGAAACTGTATTTTTGTCGATTTTTATTGAATTTGAACTATATTTCAACGTTTTTTGATGGTTCTGAGCCACCAAACACACTTAAAGCATGCAGAATCGACTCAGAATAGGAAAAGGAGACGTTTAGGTCAATTTTATGCATTCTGGCGTTCGTAGATACAAGAAAACTGTTAAAATTCTTCAGGAACGTCACTTTTGAAGTGTTTTCTTGTACTTTTAAGCCAATCAGATACCCTATGGGCTCGGAAAGTGCAACGAAACCATCAAATTTTAGCTAGAAACTGTATTTTTGTCGATTTTTATTGAATTTGAACTATATTTCAACGTTTTTTGATGGTTCTTAGCCACCAAACACACTTAAAGCATGCAGAATCGACTCAGAATAGGAAAAGGAGACGTTTAGGTCAATTTTATGCATTCTGGCGTTCGTAGATACAAGAAAACTGTTAAAATTCTTCAGAAACGTCACTTTTGAAGTGTTTTCTTGTACTTTTAAGCCAATCAGATACCCTACGGGCTCGGAAAGTGCAACGAAACCATCAAATTTTAGCTAGAAACAGTATTTTTGTCGATTTTTATTGAATTTGAACTATATTTCAACGTTTTTTGATGGTTCTGAGCCACCAAACACACTTAAAGCATGCAGAATCGACTCAGAATAGGAAAAGGAGACGTTTAGGTCAATTTTATGCATTCTGGCGTTCGTAGATACAAGAAAACTGTTAAAATTCTTCAGAAACGTCACTTTTGAAGTGTTTTCTTGTACTTTTAAGCCAATCAGATACCCTACGGGCTCGGAAAGTGCAACGAAACGATCAAATTTTAGCTTGAAACTGTATTTTTGTCGATTTTTATTGAATTTGAACTATATTTCAACGTTTTTTGATGGTTCTGAGCCACCAAACACACTTAAAGCATGCAGAATCGACTCAGAATAGGAAAAGGAGACGTTTAGGTCAATTTTATGCATTCTGGCGTTCGTAGATACAAGAAAACTGTTAAAATTCTTCAGAAACGTCACTTTTGAAGTGTTTTCTTGTACTTTTAAGCCAATCAGATACCCTACGGGCTCGGAAAGTGCAACGAAACCATCAAATTTTAGCTAGAAACTGTATTTTTGTCGATTTTTATTGAATTTGAACTATATTTCAACGTTTTTTGATGGTTCTGAGCCACCAAACACACTTAAAGCATGCAGAATCGACTCAGAATAGGAAAAGGAGACGTTTAGGTCAATTTTATGCATTCTGGCGTTCGTAGATACAAGAAAACTGTTAAAATTCTTCAGAAACGTCACTTTTGAAGTGTTTTCTTGTACTTTTAAGCCAATCAGATACCCTACGGGCTCGGAAAGTGCAACGAAACCATCAAATTTTAGCTAGAAACTGTATTTTTGTCGATTTTTATTGAATTTGAACTATATTTCAACGTTTTTTGATGGTTCTGAGCCACCAAACACACTTAAAGCATGCAGAATCGACTCAGAATAGGAAAAGGAGACGTTTAGGTCAATTTTATGCATTCTGGCGTTCGTAGATACAAGAAAACTGTTAAAATTCTTCAGAAACGTCACTTTTGAAGTGTTTTCTTGTACTTTTAAGCCAATCAGATACCCTACGGGCTCGGAAAGTGCAACGAAACCATCAAATTTTACCTAGAAACTGTATTTTTGTCGATTTTTATAGAATTTGAACTATATTTCAACGTTTTTTGATGGTTCTGAGCCACCAAACACACTTAAAGCATGCAGAATCGACTCAGAATAGGAAAAGGAGACGTTTAGGTCAATTTTATGCATTCTGGCGTTCGTAGATACAAGAAAACTGTTAAAATTCTTCAGAAACGTCACTTTTGAAGTGTTTTCTTGTACTTTTAAGCCAATCAGATACCCTACGGGCTCGGAAAGTGCAACGAAACCATCAAATTTTAGCTAGAAACTGTATTTTTGTCGATTTTTATTGAATTTGAACTATATTTCAACGTTTTTTGATGGTTCTGAGCCACCAAACACACTTAAAGCATGCAGAATCGACTCAGAATAGGAAAAGGAGACGTTTAGGTCAATTTTATGCATTTTGGCATTCGTAGATACAAGAAAACTGTTAAAATTCTTCAGAAACGTCACTTTTGAAGTGTTTTCTTGTACTTTTAAGCCATTCAGATACCCTACGGGCTCGGAAAGTGCAACGAAACCATCAAATTTTAGCTAGAAACTGTATTTTTGTCGATTTTTATTGAATTTGAACTATATTTCAACGTTTTTTGATGGTTCTGAGCCACCAAACACACTTAAAGCATGCAGAATCGACTCAGAATAGGAAAAGGAGACGTTTAGGTCAATTTTATGCATTCTGGCGTTCGTAGATACAAGAAAACTGTTAAAATTCTTCAGAAACGTCACTTTTGAAGTGTTTTCTTGTACTTTTAAGCCACTCAGATACCCTACGGGCTCGGAAAGTGCAACGAAACCATCAAATTTTAGCTAGAAACTGTATTTTTGTCGATTTTTATTGAATTTGAACTATATTTCAACGTTTTTTTGATGGTTCTGAGCCACCAAACACACTTAAAGCATGCAGAACCGACTCAGAATAGGAAAAGGAGACGTTTAGGTCAATTTTGTGCATTCTGGCGTTCGTAGATACAAGAAAACTGTTAAAATTCTTCAGAAACGTCACTTTTGAAGTGTTTTCTTGTACTTTTAAGCCAATCAGATACCCTACGGGCTCGGAAAGTGCAACGAAACCATCAAATTTTAGCTAGAAACTGTATTTTTGTCGATTTTTATTGAATTTGAACTATTTTTCAACGTTTTTTGATGGTTCTGAGCCACCAAACACACCTAAAGCATGCAGAATCGACTCAGAATAGGAAAAGGAGACGTTTAGGTCAATTTTATGCATTCTGGCGTTCGTAGATACAAGAAAACTGTTAAAATTCTTCAGAAACGTCACTTTTGAAGTGTTTTCTTGTACTTTTAAGCCAATCAGATACCCTACGGGCTCGGAAAGTGCAACGAAACCATCAAATTTTAGCTAGAAACTGTATTTTTGTCGATTTTTATTGAATTTGAACTATATTTCAACGTTTTTTGATGGTTCTGAGCCACCAAACACACTTAAAGCATGCAGAGTCGACTCAGAATAGGAAAAGGAGACGTTTAGGTCAATTTTATGCATTCTGGCGTTCGTAGATACAAGAAAACTGTTAAAATTCTACAGGAACGTCACTTTTGAAGTGTTTTCTTGTACTTTTAAGCCAATCAGATACCCTACGGGCTCGGAAAGTGCAACGAAACCATCAAATTTTAGCTAGAAACTGTATTTTTGTCGATTTTTATTGAATTTGAACTATATTTCAACGTTTTTTGATGGTTCTGAGCCACCAAACACACTTAAAGCATGCAGAATCGACTCAGAATAGGAAAAGGAGACGTTTAGGTCAATTTTATGCATTCTGGCGTTCGTAGATACAAGAAAACTGTTAAAATTCTTCAGAAACGTCACTTTTGAAGTGTTTTCTTGTACTTTTAAGCCAATCAGATACCCTACGGGCTCGGAAAGTGCAACGAAACCATCAAATTTTAGCTAGAAACTGTATTTTTGTCGATTTTTATTGAATTTGAACTATATTTCAACGTTTTTTGATGGTTCTGAGCCATCAAGTACACTTAAAGCATGCAGAATCGACTCAGAATAGGAAAAGGAGACGTTTAGGTCAATTTTATGCATTCTGGCGTTCGTAGATACAAGAAAACTGTTAAAATTCTTCAGAAACGTCACTTTTGAAGTGTTTTCTTGTACTTTTAAGCCAGTCAGATACCCTACGGGCTCGGAAAGTGCAACGAAACCATCAAATTTTAGCTAGAAACTGTATTTTTGTCGATTTTTATTGAATTTGAACTATATTTCAACGTTTTTTGATGGTTCTGAGCCACCAAAAACACTTAAAGCATGCAGAATCGACTCAGAATAGGAAAAGGAGACGTTTAGGTCAATTTTATGCATTCTGGCGTTCGTAGATACAAGAAAACTGTTAAAATTCTTCAGAAACGTCACTTTTGAAGTGTTTTCTTGTACTTTTAAGCCAATCAGATACCCAACGGGCTCGGAAAGTGCAACGAAACCATCAAATTTTAGCTAGAAACTGTATTTTTGTCGATTTTTATTGAATTTGAACTATATTTCAACGTTTTTTGATGGTTCTGAGCCACCAAACACACTTAAAGCATGCAGAATCGACTCAGAATAGGAAAAGGAGACGTTTAGGTTAATTTTATGCATTCTGGCGTTCGTAGATACAAGAAAACTGTTAAAATTCTTCAGAAACGTCACTTTTGAAGTGTTTTCTTGTACTTTTAAGCCAATCAGATACCCTACGGGCTCGGAAAGTGCAACGAAACCATCAAATTTTAGCTAGAAACTGTATTTTTGTCGATTTTTATTGAATTTGAACTATATTTCAACGTTTTTTGATGGTTCTGAGCCACCAAACACACTTAAAGCATGCAGAATCGACTCAGAATAGGAAAAGGAGACGTTGAGGTCAAATTTATGCATTCTGGCGTTCGTAGATACAAGAAAACTGTTAAAATTCTTCAGAAACGTCACTTTTGAAGTGTTTTCTTGTACTTTTAAGCCAATCAGATATCCTACGGGCTCGGAAAGTGCAACGAAACCATCAAATTTTAGCTAGAAACTGTATTTTTGTCGATTTTTATTGAATTTGAACTATATTTCAACGTTTTTTGATGGTTCTGAGCCACCAAACACACTTAAAGCATGCAGAATCGACTCAGAATAGGAAAAGGAGACGTTTAGGTCAATTTTATGCATTCTGGCGTTCGTAGATACAAGAAAACTGTTAAAATTCTTCAGAAACGTCACTTTTGAAGTGTTTTCTTGTACTTTTAAGCCAATCAGATACCCTACGGGCTCGGAAAGTGCAACGAAACCATCAAATTTTAGCTAGAAACTGTATTTTTGTCGATTTTTATGGAATTTGAACTATATTTCAACGTTTTTTGATGGTTCTGAGCCACCAAACACACTTAAAGCATGCAGAATCCACTCAGAATAGGAAAAGGAGACGTTTAGGTCAATTTTATGCATTCTGGCGTTCGTAGATACAAGAAAACTGTTAAAATTCTTCAGAAACGTCACTTTTGAAGTGTTTTCTTGTACTTTTAAGCCAATCAGATACCCTACGGGCTCGGAAAGTGCAACGAAACCATCAAATTTTAGCTAGAAACTGTATTTTTGTCGATTTTTATTGAATTTGAACTATATTTCAACGTTTTTTGATGGTTCTGAGCCACCAAACACACTTAAAGCATGCAGAATCGACTCAGAATAGGAAAAGGAGACGTTTAGGTCAATTTTATGCATTCTGGCGTTCGTAGATACAAGAAAACTGTTAAAATTCTTCAGAAACGTCACTTTTGAAGTGTTTTCTTGTACTTTTAAGCCAATCAGATACCCAACGGGCTCGGAAAGTGCAACGAAACCATCAAATTTTAGCTAGAAACTGTATTTTTGTCGATTTTTATTGAATTTGAACTATATTTCAACGTTTTTTGATGGTTTTGAGCCACCAAACACACTTAAAGCATGCAGAATCGACTCAGAATAGGAAAAGGAGACGTTTAGGTCAATTTTATGCATTCTGGCGTTCGTAGATACAAGAAAACTGTTAAAATTCTTCAGAAACCTCACTTTTGAAGTGTTTTCTTGTACTTTTAAGCCAATCAGATACCCTACGGGCTCGGAAAGTGCAACGAAACCATCAAATTTTAGCTAGAAACTGTATTTTTGTCGATTTTTATTGAATTTGAACTATATTTCAACGTTTTTTGATGGTTCTGAGCCACCAAACACACTTAAAGCATGCAGAATCGACTCAGAATAGGAAAAGGAGACGTTTAGGTCAATTTTATGCATTCTGGCGTTCGTAGATACAAGAAAACTGTTAAAATTCTTCAGAAACGTCACTTTTGAAGTGTTTTCTTGTACTTTTAAGCCAATCAGATACCCTACGGGCTAGGAAAGTGCAACGAAACCATCAAATTTTAGCTAGAAACTGTATTTTTGTCGATTTTTATTGAATTTGAACTATATTTCAACGTTTTTTGATGGTTCTGAGCCACCAAACACACTTAAAGCATGCAGAATCGACTCAGAATAGGAAAAGGAGACGTTTAGGTCAATTTTATGCATTCTGGCGTTCGTAGATACAAGAAAACTGTTAAAATTCTTCAGAAACGTCACTTTTGAAGTGTTTTCTTGTACTTTTAAGCCAATCAGATACCCTACGGGCTCGGAAAGTGCAACGAAACCATCAAATTTTAGCTAGAAACTGTATTTTTGTCGATTTTTATTGAATTTGAACTATATTTCAACGTTTTTTGATGGTTCTGAGCCACCAAAAACACTTAAAGCATGCAGAATCGACTCAGAATAGGAAAAGGAGACGTTTAGGTCAATTTTATGGATTCTGGCGTTCGTAGATACAAGAAAACTGTTAAAATTCTTCAGAAACGTCACTTTTGAAGTGTTTTCTTGTACTTTTAAGCCAATCAGATACCCTACGGGCTCGGAAAGTGCAACGAAACCATCAAATTTTAGCTAGAAACTGTATTTTTGTCGATTTTTATTGAATTTGAACTATATTTCAACGTTTTTTGATGGTTCTGAGCCACCAAACACACTTAAAGCATGCAGAATCAACTCAGAATAGGAAAAGGAGACGTTTAGGTCAATTTTATGCATTCTGGCGTTCGTAGATACAAGAAAACTGTTAAAATTCTTCAGAAACGTCACTTTTGAAGTGTTTTCTTGTACTTTTAAGCCAATCAGATACCCTACGGGCTCGGAAAGTGCAACGAAACCATCAAATTTTAGCTAGAAACTGTATTTTTGTCGATTTTTATTGAATTTGAACTATATTTCAACGTTTTTTGATGGTTCTGAGCCACCAAACACACTTAAAGCATGCAGAATCGACTCAGAATAGGAAAAGGAGACGTTTAGGTCAATTTTATGCATTCTGGCGTTCGTAGATACAAGAAAACTGTTAAAACTCTTCAGAAACGTCACTTTTGAAGTGTTTTCTTGTACTTTTAAGCCAATCAGATACCCTACGGGCTCGGAAAGTGCAACGAAACCATCAAATTTTAGCTAGAAACTGTATTTTTGTCGATTTTTATTGAATTTGAACTATATTTCAACGTTTTTTGATGGTTCTGAGCCACCAAACACACTTAAAGCATGCAGAATCGACTCAGAATAGGAAAAGGAGACGTTTAGGTCAATTTTATGCATTCTGGCGTTCGTAGATACAAGAAAACTGTTAAAATTCTTCAGAAACGTCACTTTTGAAATGTTTTCTTGTACTTTTAAGCCAATCAGATACCCTACGGGCTCGGAAAGTGCAACGAAACCATCAAATTTTAGCTAGAAACTGTATTTTTGTCGATTTTTATTGAATTTGAACTATATTTCAACGTTTTTTGATGGTTCTGAGCCACCAAACACACTTAAAGCATGCAGAATCGACTCAGAATAGGAAAAGGAGACGTTTAGGTCAATTTTATGCATTCTGGCGTTCGTAGATACAAGAAAACTGTTAAAATTCTTCAGAAACGTCACTTTTGAAGTGTTTTCTTGTACTTTTAAGCCAATCAGATACCCTACGGGCTCGGAAAGTGCAACGAAACCATCAAATTTTAGCTAGAAACTGTATTTTTGTCGATTTTTATTGAATTTGAACTATATTTCAACGTTTTTTGATGGTTCTGAGCCACCAAACACACTTAAAGCATGCAGAATCGACTCAGAATAGGAAGAGGAGACGTTTAGGTCAATTTTATGCATTCTGGCGTTCGTAGATACAAGAAAACTGTTAAAATTCTTCAGAAACGTCACTTTTGAAGTGTTTTCTTGTACTTTTAAGCCAATCAGATACCCTACGGGCTCGGAAAGTGCAACGAAACCATCAAATTTTAGCTAGAAACTGTATTTTTGTCGATTTTTATTGAATTTGAACTATATTTCAACGTTTTTTGATGGTTCTGAGCCACCAAACACACTTAAAGCATGCAGAATCGACTCAGAATAGGAAAAGGAGACGTTTAGGTCAATTTTATGCATTCTGGCGTTCGTAGATACAAGAAAACTGTTAAAATTCTTCAGAAACGTCACTTTTGAAGTGTTTTCTTGTACTTTTAAGCCAATCAGATACCCTACGGGCTCGGAAAGTGCAACGAAACCATCAAATTTTAGCTAGAAACTGTATTTTTGTCGATTTTTATTGAATTTGAACAATATTTCAAAGTTTTTTGATGGTTCTGAGCCACCAAACACACTTAAAGCATGCAGAATCGACTCAGAATAGGAAAAGGAGACGTTTAGGTCAATTTTATGCATTCTGGCGTTCGTAGATACAAGAAAACTGTTAAAATTCTTCAGAAACGTCACTTTTGAAGTGTTTTCTTGTACTTTTAAGCAAATCAGATACCCTACGGGCTCGGAAAGTGCAACGAAACCATCAAATTTTAGCTAGAAACTGTATTTTTGTCGATTTTTATTGAATTTGAACTATATTTCAAAGTTTTTTGATGGTTCTGAGCCACCAAACACACTTAAAGCATGCAGAATCGACTCAGAATAGGAAAAGGAGACGTTTAGGTCAATTTTATGCATTCTGGCGTTCGTAGATACAAGAAAACTGTTAAAATTCTTCAGAAACGTCACTTTTGAAGTGTTTTCTTGTACTTTTAAGCCAATCAGATACCCAACGGGCTCGGAAAGTGCAACGAAACCATCAAATTTTAGCTAGAAACTGTATTTTTGTCGATTTTTATTGAATTTGAACTATATTTCAACGTTTTTTGATGGTTCTGAGCCACCAAACACACTTAAAGCATGCAGAATCGACTCAGAATAGGAAAAGGAGACGTTTAGGTCAAATTTATGCATTCTGGCGTTCGTAGATACAAGAAAACTGTTAAAATTCTTCAGAAACGTCACTTTTGAAGTGTTTTCTTGTACTTTTAAGCCAATCAAATACCCTACGGGCTCGGAAAGTGCAACGAAACCATCAAATTTTAACTAGAAACTGTATTTTTGTCGATTTTTATTGAATTTGAACTATATTTCAACGTTTTTTGATGGTTCTGAGCCACCAAACACACTTAAAGCATGCAGAATCGACTCAGAATAGGAAAAGGAGACGTTTAGGTCAATTTTATGCATTCTGGCGTTCGTAGATACAAGAAAACTGTTAAAATTCTTCAGAAACGTCTCTTTTGAAGTGTTTTCTTGTACTTTTAAGCCAATCAGATACCCTACGGGCTCGGAAAGTGCAACGAAACCATCAAATTTTAGCTAGAAACTGTATTTTTGTCGATTTTTATTGAATTTGAACTATATTTCAACGTTTTTTGATGGTTCTGAGCCACCAAACACACTTAAAGCATGCAGAATCGACTCAGAATAGGAAAAGGAGACGTTTAGGTCATTTTTATGCATTCTGGCGTTCGTAGATACAAGAAAACTGTTAAAATTCTTGAGAAACGTCACTTTTGAAGTGTTTTCTTGTACTTTTAGGCCAATCAGATACCCTACGGGCTCGGAAAGTGCAACGAAACCATCAAATTTTAGCTAGAAACTGTATTTTTGTCGATTTTTATTGAATTTGAACTATATTTCAACGTTTTTTGATGGTTCTGAGCCACCAAACACACTTAAAGCATGCAGAATCGACTCAGAATAGGAAAAGGAGACGTTTAGGTTAATTTTATGCATTCTGGCGTTCGTAGATACAAGAAAACTGTTAAAATTCTTCAGAAACGTCACTTTTGAAGTGTTTTCTTATACTTTTAAGCCAATCAGATACCCAACGGGCTCGGAAAGTGCAACGAAACCATCAAACTTTAGCTAGAAACTGTATTTTTGTCGATTTTTATTGAATTTGAACTATATTTCAAAGTTTTTTGATGGTTCTGAGCCACCAAACACACTTAAAGCATGCAGAATCGACTCAGAATAGGAAAAGGAGACGTTTAGGTCAATTTTATGCATTCTGGCGTTCGTAGATACAAGAAAACTGTTAAAATTCTTCAGAAACGTCACTTTTGAAGTGTTTTCTTGTACCTTTAAGCCAATCAGATACCCGACGGGCTCGGAAAGTGCAACGAAACCATCAAATTTTAGCTAGAAACTGTATTTTTGTCGATTTTTATTGAATTTGAACAATATTTCAAAGTTTTTTGATGGTTCTGAGCCACCAAACACACATAAAGCATGCAGAATCGACTCAGAATAGGAAAAGGAGACGTTTAGGTCAATTTTATGCATTCTGGCGTTCGTAGATACAAGAAAACTGTTAAAATTCTTCAGAAACGTCACTTTTGAAGTGTTTTCTTGTACTTTTAAGCAAATCAGATACCCTACGGGCTCGGAAAGTGCAACGAAACCATCAAATTTTAGCTAGAAACTGTATTTTTGTCGATTTTTATTGAATTTGAACTATATTTCAAAGTTTTTTGATGGTTCTGAGCCACCAAACACACTTAAAGCATGCAGAATCGACTCAGAATAGGAAAAGGAGACGTTTAGGTCAATTTTATGCATTCTGGCGTTCGTAGATACAAGAAAACTGTTAAAATTCTTCAGAAACGTCACATTTGAAGTGTTTTCTTGTACTTTTAAGCCAATCAGATACCCAACGGGCTCGGAAAGTGCAACGAAACCATCAAATTTTAGCTAGAAACTGTATTTTTGTCGATTTTTATTGAATTTGAACTATATTTCAACGTTTTTTGATGGTTCTGAGCCACCAAACACACTTAAAGCATGCAGAATCGACTCAGAATAGGAAAAGGAGACGTTTAGGTCAAATTTATGCATTCTGGCGTTCGTAGATACAAGAAAACTGTTAAAATTCTTCAGAAACGTCACTTTTGAAGTGTTTTCTTGTACTTTTAAGCCAATCAAATACCCTACGGGCTCGGAAAGTGCAACGAAACCATCAAATTTTAACTAGAAACTGTATTTTTGTCGATTTTTATTGAATTTGAACTAGATTTCAACGTTTTTTGATGGTTCTGAGCCACCAAACACACTTAAAGCATGCAGAATCGACTCAGAATAGGAAAAGGAGACGTTTAGGTCAATTTTATGCATTCTGGCGTTCGTAGATACAAGAAAACTGTTAAAATTCTTCAGAAACGTCACTTTTGAAGTGTTTTCTTGTACTTTTAAGCCAATCAGATACCCTACGGGCTCGGAAAGTGCAACGAAACCATCAAATTTTAGCTAGAAACTGTATTTTTGTCGATTTTTATTGAATTTGAACTATATTTCAACGTTTTTTGATGGTTCTGAGCCACCAAACACACTTAAAGCATGCAGAATCGACTCAGAATAGGAAAAGGAGACGTTTAGGTCAAATTTATGCATTCTGGCGTTCGTAGATACAAGAAAACTGTTAAAATTCTTCAGAAACGTCACTTTTGAAGTGTTTTCTTGTACTTTTAAGCCAATCAAATACCCTACGGGCTCGGAAAGTGCAACGAAACCATCAAATTTTAACTAGAAACTGTATTTTTGTCGATTTTTATTGAATTTGAACTAGATTTCAACGTTTTTTGATGGTTCTGAGCCACCAAACACACTTAAAGCATGCAGAATCGACTCAGAATAGGAAAAGGAGACGTTTAGGTCAATTTTATGCATTCTGGCGTTCGTAGATACAAGAAAACTGTTAAAATTCTTCAGAAACGTCACTTTTGAAGTGTTTTCTTGTACTTTTAAGCCAATCAGATACCCTACGGGCTCGGAAAGTGCAACGAAACCATCAAATTTTAGCTAGAAACTGTATTTTTGTCGATTTTTATTGAATTTGAACTATATTTCAACGTTTTTTGATGGTTCTGAGCCACCAAACACACTTAAAGCATGCAGAATCGACTCAGAATAGGAAAAGGAGACGTTTAGGTCAATTTTATGCATTCTGGCGTTCGTAGATACAAGAAAACTGTTAAAATTCTTCAGAAACGTCTCTTTTGAAGTGTTTTCTTGTACTTTTAAGCCAATCAGATACCCTACGGGCTCGGAAAGTGCAACGAAACCATCAAATTTTAGCTAGAAACTGTATTTTTGTCGATTTTTATTGAATTTGAACTATATTTCAACGTTTTTTGATGGTTCTGAGCCACCAAACACACTTAAAGCATGCAGAATCGACTCAGAATAGGAAAAGGAGACGTTTAGGTCAATTTTATGCATTCTGGCGTTCGTAGATACAAGAAAACTGTTAAAATTCTTGAGAAACGTCACTTTTGAAGTGTTTTCTTGTACTTTTAGGCCAATCAGATACCCTACGGGCTCGGAAAGTGCAACGAAACCATCAAATTTTAGCTAGAAACTGTATTTTTGTCGATTTTTATTGAATTTGAACTATATTTCAACGTTTTTTGATGGTTCTGAGCCACCAAACACACTTAAAGCATGCAGAATCGACTCAGAATAGGAAAAGGAGACGTTTAGGTCAATTTTATGCATTCTGGCGTTCGTAGATACAAGAAAACTGTTAAAATTCTTCAGAAACGTCACTTTTGAAGTGTTTTCTTATACTTTTAAGCCAATCAGATACCCTACGGGCTCGGAAAGTGCAACGAAACCATCAAATTTTAGCTAGAAACTGTATTTTTGTCGATTTTTATTGAATTTGAACTATATTTCAACGTTTTTTGATGGTTCTGAGCCACCAAACACACTTAAAGCATGCAGAATCGACTCAGAATAGGAAAAGGAGACGTTTAGGTCAATTTTATGCATTCTGGCGTTCGTAGATACAAGAAAACTGTTAAAATTCTTCAGAAACGTCACTTTTGAAGTGTTTTCTTGTACCTTTAAGCCAATCAGATACCCGACGGGCTCGGAAAGTGCAACGAAACCATCAAATTTTAGCTAGAAACTGTATTTTTGTCGATTTTTATTGAATTTGAACAATATTTCAAAGTTTTTTGATGGTTCTGAGCCACCAAACACACTTAAAGCATGCAGAATCGACTCAGAATAGGAAAAGGAGACGTTTAGGTCAATTTTATGCATTCTGGCGTTCGTAGATACAAGAAAACTGTTAAAATTCTTCAGAAACGTCACTTTTGAAGTGTTTTCTTGTACTTTTAAGCAAATCAGATACCCTACGGGCTCGGAAAGTGCAACGAAACCATCAAATTTTAGCTAGAAACTGTATTTTTGTCGATTTTTATTGAATTTGAACTATATTTCAAAGTTTTTTGATGGTTCTGAGCCACCAAACACACTTAAAGCATGCAGAATCGACTCAGAATAGGAAAAGGAGACGTTTAGGTCAATTTTATGCATTCTGGCGTTCGTAGATACAAGAAAACTGTTAAAATTCTTCAGAAACGTCACTTTTGAAGTGTTTTCTTGTACTTTTAAGCCAATCAGATACCCAACGGGCTCGGAAAGTGCAACGAAACCATCAAATTTTAGCTAGAAACTGTATTTTTGTCGATTTTTATTGAATTTGAACTATATTTCAACGTTTTTTGATGGTTCTGAGCCACCAAACACACTTAAAGCATGCAGAATCGACTCAGAATAGGAAAAGGAGACGTTTAGGTCAAATTTATGCATTCTGGCGTTCGTAGATACAAGAAAACTGTTAAAATTCTTCAGAAACGTCACTTTTGAAGTGTTTTCTTGTACTTTTAAGCCAATCAAATACTCTACGGGCTCGGAAAGTGCAACGAAACCATCAAATTTTAACTAGAAACTGTATTTTTGTCGATTTTTATTGAATTTGAACTATATTTCAACGTTTTTTGATGGTTCTGAGCCACCAAACACACTTAAAGCATGCAGAATCGACTCAGAATAGGAAAAGGAGACGTTTAGGTCAATTTTATGCATTCTGGCGTTCGTAGATACAAGAAAACTGTTAAAATTCTTCAGAAACGTCACTTTTGAAGTGTTTTCTTGTACTTTTAGGCCAATCAGATACCCTACGGGCTCGGAAAGTGCAACGAAACCATCAAATTTTAGCTAGAAACTGTATTTTTGTCGATTTTTATTGAATTTGAACTATATTTCAACGTTTTTTGATGGTTCTGAGCCACCAAACACACTTAAAGCATGCAGAATCGACTCAGAATAGGAAAAGGAGACGTTTAGGTCAATTTTATGCATTCTGGCGTTCGTAGATACAAGAAAACTGTTAAAATTCTTCAGAAACGTCACTTTTGAAGTGTTTTCTTGTACTTTTAAGCCAATCAGATACCCTACGGGCTCGGAAAGTGCAACGAAACCATCAAATTTTAGCTAGAAACTGTATTTTTGTCGATTTTTATTGAATTTGAACTATATTTCAACGTTTTTTGATGGTTCTGAGCCACCAAACACACTTAAAGCATGCAGAATCGACTCAGAATAGGAAAAGGAGACGTTTAGGTCAATTTTATGCATTCTGGCGTTCGTAGATACAAGAAAACTGTTAAAATTCTTCAGAAACGTCACTTTTGAAGTGTTTTCTTGTACTTTTAGGCCAATCAGATACCCTACGGGCTCGGAAAGTGCAACGAAACCATCAAATTTTAGCTAGAAACTGTATTTTTGTCGATTTTTATTGAATTTGAACTATATTTCAACGTTTTTTGATGGTTTTGAGCCACCAAACACACTTAAAGCATGCAGAATCGACTCAGAATAGGAAAAGGAGACGTTTAGGTCAATTTTATGCATTCTGGCGTTCGTAGATACAAGAAAACTGTTAAAATTCTTCAGAAACGTCACTTTTGAAGTGTTTTCTTGTACTTTTAAGCCAATCAGATACCCTACGGGCTCGGAAAGTGCAAAGAAACCATCAAATTTTAGCTAGAAACTGTATTTTTGTCGATTTTTATTGAATTTGAACTATATTTCAACGTTTTTTGATGGTTCTGAGCCACCAAACACACTTAAAGCATGCAGAATCGACTCAGAATAGGAAAAGGAGACGTTTAGGTCAATTTTATGCATTCTGGCGTTCGTAGATACAAGAAAACTGTTAAAATTCTTCAGAAACGTCACTTTTGAAGTGTTTTCTTGTACTTTTAAGCCAATCAGATACCCTACGGGCTCGGAAAGTGCAACGAAACCATCAAATTTTAGCTAGAAACTGTATTTTTGTCGATTTTTATTGAATTTGAACTATATTTCAACGTTTTTTGATAGTTCTGAGCCACCAAACACACTTAAAGCATGCAGAATCGACTCAGAATAGGAAAAGGAGACGTTTAGGTCAATTTTATGCATTCTGGCGTTCGTAGATACAAGAAAACTGTTAAAATTCTTCAGAAACGTCACTTTTGAAGTGTTTTCTTGTACTTTTAAGCCAATCAGATACCGTACGGGCTCGGAAAGTGCAACGAAACCATCAAATTTTAGCTAGAAACTGTATTTTTGTCGATTTTTATTGAATTTGAACTATATTTCAACGTTTTTTGATGGTTCTGAGCCACCAAACACACTTAAAGCATGCAGAATCGAGTCAGAATAGGAAAAGGAGACGTTTAGGTCAATTTTATGCATTCTGGCGTTCGTAGATACAAGAAAACTGTTAAAATTCTTCAGAAACGTCACTTTTGAAGTGTTTTCTTGTACTTTTAAGCCAATCAGATACCCTACGGGCTCGGAAAGTGCAACGAAACCATCAAATTTTAGCTAGAAACTGTATTTTTGTCGATTTTTATTGAATTTGAACTATATTTCAACGTTTTTTGATGGTTCTGAGCCACCAAACACACTTAAAGCATGCAGAATCGACTCAGAATAGGAAAAGGAGACGTTTAGGTCAATTTTATGCATTCTGGCGTTCGTAGATACAAGAAAACTGTTAAAATTCTTCAGAAACGTCACTTTTGAAGTGTTTTCTTGTACTTTTAAGCCAATCAGATACCCAACGGGCTCGGAAAGTGCAACGAAACCATCAAATTTTAGCTAGAAACTGTATTTTTGTCGATTTTTATTGAATTTGAACTATATTTCAACGTTTTTTGATGGTTCTGAGCCACCAAACACACTTAAAGCATGCAGAATCGACTCAGAATAGGAAAAGGAGACGTTTAGGTCAATTTTATGCATTCTGGCGTTCGTAGATACAAGAAAACTGTTAAAATTCTTCAGAAACGTCACTTTTGAAGTGTTTTCTTGTACTTTTAAGCCAATCAGATACCCTACGGGCTCGGAAAGTGCAACGAAACCATCAAATTTTAGCTAGAAACTGTATTTTTGTCGATTTTTATTGAATTTGAACTATATTTCAACGTTTTTTGATGGTTCTGAGCCACCAAACACACTTATAGCATGCAGAATCGACTCAGAATAGGAAAAGGAGATGTTTAGGTCAATTTTATGCATTCTGGCGTTCGTAGATACAAGAAAACTGTTAAAATTCTTCAGAAACGTCACTTTTGAAGTGTTTTCTTGTACTTTTAAGCCAATCAGATACCCTACGGGCTCGGAAAGTGCAACGAAACCATCAAATTTTAGCTAGAAACTGTATTTTTGTCGATTTTTATAGAATTTGAACTATATTTCAACGTTTTTTGATGGTTCTGAGCCACCAAACACACTTAAAGCATGCAGAATCGACTCAGAATAGGAAAAGGAGACGTTTAGGTCAATTTTATGCATTCTGGCGTTCGTAGATACAAGAAAACTGTTAAAATTCTTCAGAAACGTCACTTTTGAAGTGTTTTCTTGTACTTTTAAGCCAATCAGATACCCGACGGGCTCGGAAAGTGCAACGAAACCATCAAATTTTAGCTAGAAACTGTACTTTTGTCGATTTTTATTTAATTTGAACTATATTTCAACGTTTTTTGATGGTTCTGAGCCACAAACACACTTAAAGCATGCAGAATCGACTCAGAATAGGAAAAGGAGACGTTTAGGTCAATTTTATGCATTCTGGCGTTCGTAGATACAAGAAAACTGTTAAAATTCTTCAGAAACGTCACTTTTGAAGTGTTTTCTTGTACTTTTAAGCCAATCAGATACCCTACGGGCTGGGAAAGTGCAACGAAACCATCAAATTTTAGCTAGAAACTGTATTTTTGTCGATTTTTATTGAATTTGAACTATATTTCAACGTTTTTTGATGGTTCTGAGCCACCAAACACACTTAAAGAATGCAGAATCGACTCAAAATAGGAAAAGGAGACGTTTAGGTCAATTTTATGCATTCTGGCGTTCGTAGACACAAGAAAACTGTTAAAATTCTTCAGAAACGTCACTTTTGAAGTGTTTTCTTGTACTTTTAAGCCAATCAGATACCCTACGGGCTCGGAAAGTGCAACGAAACCATCAAATTTTAGCTAGAAACTGTATTTTTGTCGATTTTTATTGAATTTGAACTATATTTCAACGTTTTTTGATGGTTCTGAGCCACCAAACACACTTAAAGCATGCAGAATCGACTCAGAATAGGAAAAGGAGACGTTTAGGTCAATTTTATGCATTCTGGCGTTCGTAGACACAAGAAAACTGTTAAAATTCTTCAGAAACGTCACTTTTGAAGTGTTTTCTTGTACTTTTAAGCCAATCAGATACCCTACGGGCTCGGAAAGTGCAACGAAACCATCAAATTTTAGCTAGAAACTGTATTTTTGTCGATTTTTATTGAATTTGAACTATATTTCAACGTTTTTTGATGGTTCTGAGCCACCAAACATACTTAAAGCATGCAGAATCGACTCAGAGTAGGAAAAGGAGACGTTTAGGTCAATTTTATGCATTCTGGCGTTCGTAGATACAAGAAAACTGTTAAAATTCTTCAGAAACGTCACTTTTGAAGTGTTTTCTTGTACTTTTAAGCCAATCAGATACCCAACGGGCTCGGAAAATGCAACGAAACCATCAAATTTTAGCTAGAAACTGTATTTTTGTCGATTTTTATTGCATTTGAACTATATTTCAACGTTTTTTGATGGTTCTGAGCCACCAAACACACTTAAAGCATGCAGAATCGACTCAGAATAGGAAAAGGAGACGTTTAGGTCAATTTTATGCATTCTGGCGTTCGTAGATACAAGAAAACTGTTAAAATTCTTCAGAAGCGTCACTTTTGAAGTGTTTTCTTGTACTTTTAAGCCAATCAGATACCCTACGGGCTCGGAAAGTGAAACGAAACCATCAAATTTTAGCTAGAAACTGTATTTTTGTCGATTTTTATTGAATTTGAACTATATTTCAACGTTTTTTGATGGTTCTGAGCCACCAAACACACTTAAAGCATGCAGAATCGACTCAGAATAGGAAAAGGAGACGTTTAGGTCAATTTTATGCAACCTGGCGTTCGTAGATACAAGAAAACTGTTAAAATTCTTCAGAAACGTCACTTTTGAAGTGTTTTCTTCTACTTTTAAGCCAATCAGATACCCTACGGGCTCGGAAAGTGCAACGAAACCATCAAATTTTAGCTAGAAACTGTATTTTTGTCGATTTTTATTGAATTTGAACTATATTTCAACGTTTTTTGATGGTTCTGAGCCACCAAACACACTTAAAGCATGCAGAATCGACTCAGAATAGGAAAAGGAGACGTTTAGGTCAATTTTATGCATTCTGGCGTTCGTAGATACAAGAAAACTGTTAAAATTCTTCAGAAACGTCACTTTTGAAGTGTTTTCTTGTACTTTTAAGCCAATCAGATACCCTACGGGCTCGGAAAGTGCAACGAAACCATCAAATTTTAGCTAGAAACTGTATTTTTGTCGATTTTTATAGAATTTGAACTATATTTCAACGTTTTTTGATGGTTCTGAGCCACCAAACACACTTAAAGCATGCAGAATCGACTCAGAATAGGAAAAGGAGACGTTTAGGTCAATTTTATGCATTCTGGCGTTCGTAGATACAAGAAAACTGTTAAAATTCTTCAGAAACGTCACTTTTGAAGTGTTTTCTTGTACTTTTAAGCCAATCAGATACCCTACGGGCTCGGAAAGTGCAACGAAACCATCAAATTTTAGCTAGAAACTGTATTTTTGTCGATTTTTATTGAATTTGAACTATATTTCAACGTTTTTTGATGGTTCTGAGCCACCAAACACACTTAAAGCATGCAGAATCGACTCAGAATAGGAAAAGGAGACGTTTAGGTCAATTTTATGCATTCTGGCGTTCGTAGATACAAGAAAACTGTTAAAATTCTTCAGAAACGTCACTTTTGAAGTGTTTTCTTGTACTTTTAAGCCAATCAGATACCCTACGGGCTCGGAAAGTGCAACGAAACCATCAAATTTTAGCTAGAAACTGTATTTTTGTCGATTTTTATTGAATTTGAACTATATTTCAACGTTTTTTGATGGTTCTGAGCCACCAAACACACTTAAAGCATGCAGAATCGACTCAGAATAGGAAAAGGAGACGTTTAGGTCAATTTTATGCATTCTGGCGTTCGTAGATACAAGAAAACTGTTAAAATTCTTCAGAAACGTCACTTTTGAAGTGTTTTCTTGTACTTTTAAGCAAATCAGATACCCTACGTTCTCCGAAAGTGCAACGAAACCATCAAATTTTAGCTAGAAACTGTATTTTTGTCGATTTTTATTGAATTTGAACTATATTTCAACGTTTTTTGATGGTTCTGAGCCACCAAACACACTTAAAGCATGCAGAATCGACTCAGAATAGGAAAAGGAGACGTTTAGGTCAATTTTATGCATTCTGGCGTTCGTAGATACAAGAAAACTGTTAAAATTCTTCAGAAACGTCACTTTTGAAGTGTTTTCTTGTACTTTTAAGCCAATCAGATACCCTACGGGCTCGGAAAGTGCAACGAAACCATCAAATTTTAGCTAGAAACTGTATTTTTGTCGATTTTTATTGAATTTGAACTATATTTCAACGTTTTTTGATGGTTCTGAGCCACCAAACACACTTAAAGCATGCAGAATCGACTCAGAATAGGAAAAGGAGACGTTTAGGTCAATTTTATGCATTCTGGCGTTCGTAGATACAAGAAAACTGTTAAAATTCTTCAGAAACGTCACTTTTGAAGTGTTTTCTTGTACTTTTAAGCCAATCAGATACCCAACGGGCTCGGAAAGTGCAACGAAACCATCAAATTTTAGCTAGAAACTGTATTTTTGTCGATTTTTATTGAATTTGAACTATATTTCAACGTTTTTTGATGGTTCTGAGCCACCAAACACACTTAAAGCATGCAGAATCGACTCAGAATAGGAAAAGGAGACGTTTAGGTCAATTTTATGCATTCTGGCGTTCGTAGATACAAGAAAACTGTTAAAATTCTTCAGAAACGTCACTTTTGAAGTGTTTTCTTGTACTTTTAAGCCAATCAGATACCCTACGGGCTCGGAAAGTGCAACGAAACCATCAAATTTTAGCTAGAAACTGTATTTTTGTCGATTTTTATTGAATTTGAACTATATTTCAACGTTTTTTGATGGTTCTGAGCCACCAAACACACTTGAAGCATGCAGAATCGACTCAGAATAGGAAAAGGAGACGTTTAGGTCAATTTTATGCATTCTGGCGTTCGTAGATACAAGAAAACTGTTAAAATTCTTCAGAAACGTCACTTTTGAAGTGTTTTCTTGTACTTTTAAGCCAATCAGATACCCTACGGGCTCGGAAAGTGCAACGAAACCATCAAATTTTAGCTAGAAACTGTATTTTTGTCGATTTTTATTGAATTTGAACTATATTTCAACGTTTTTTGATGGTTCTGAGCCACCAAACACACTTAAAGCATGCAGAATCGACTCAGAATAGGAAAAGGAGACGTTTAGGTCAATTTTATGCATTCTGGCGTTCGTAGATACAAGAAAACTGTTAAAATTCTTCAGAAACGTCACTTTTGAAGTGTTTTCTTGTACTTTTAAGCCAATCAGATACCCAACGGGCTCGGAAAGTGCAACGAAACCATCAAATTTTAGCTAGAAACTGTATTTTTGTCGATTTTTATTGAATTTGAACTATATTTCAACGTTTTTTGATGGTTCTGAGCCACCAAACACACTTAAAGCATGCAGAATCGACTCAGAATAGGAAAAGGAGACGTTTAGGTCAATTTTATGCATTCTGGCGTTCGTAGATACAAGAAAACTGTTAAAATTCTTCAGAAACGTCACTTTTGAAGTGTTTTCTTGTACTTTTAAGCCAATCAGATACCCTACGGGCTCGGAAAGTGCAACGAAACCATCAAATTTTAGCTAGAAACTGTATTTTTGTCGATTTTTATTGAATTTGAACTATATTTCAACGTTTTTTGATGGTTCTGAGCCACCAAACACACTTGAAGCATGCAGAATCGACTCAGAATAAGAAAAGGAGACGTTTAGGTCAATTTTATGCATTCTGGCGTTCGTAGATACAAGAAAACTGTTAAAATTCTTCAGAAACGTCACTTTTGAAGTGTTTTCTTGTACTTTTAAGCCAATCAGATACCCTACGGGCTCGGAAAGTGCAACGAAACCATCAAATTTTAGCTAGAAACTGTATTTTTGTCGATTTTTATTGAATTTGAACTATATTTCAACGTCTTTTGATGGTTCTGAGCCACCAAACACACTTAAAGCATGCAGAATCGACTCAGAATAGGAAAAGGAGACGTTTAGGTCAATTTTATGCATTCTGGCGTTCGTAGATACAAGAAAACTGTTAAAATTCTTCAGAAACGTCACTTTTGAAGTGTTTTCTTGTACTTTTAAGCCAATCAGAAACCCTACGGGCTCGGAAAGTGCAACGAAACCATCAAATTTTAGCTAGAAACTGTGTTTTTGTCGATTTTTATTGAATTTGAACTATATTTCAACGTTTTTTGATGGTTCTGAGCCACCAAACACACTTAAAGCATGCAGAATCGACTCAGAATAGGAAAAGGAGACGTTTAGGTCAATTTTATGCAACCTGGCGTTCGTAGATACAAGAAAACTGTTAAAATTCTTCAGAAACGTCACTTTTGAAGTGTTTTCTTCTACTTTTAAGCCAATCAGATACCCTACGGGCTCGGAAAGTGCAACGAAACCATCAAATTTTAGCTAGAAACTGTATTTTTGTCGATTTTTATTGAATTTGAACTATATTTCAACGTTTTTTGATGGTTCTGAGCCACCAAACACACTTAAAGCATGCAGAATCGACTCAGAATAGGAAAAGGAGACGTTTAGGTCAATTTTATGCATTCTGGCGTTCGTAGATACAAGAAAACTGTTAAAATTCTTCAGAAACGTCACTTTTGAAGTGTTTTCTTGTACTTTTAAGCCAATCAGATACCCTACGGGCTCGGAAAGTGCAACGAAACCATCAAATTTTAGCTAGAAACTGTATTTTTGTCGATTTTTATAGAATTTGAACTATATTTCAACGTTTTTTGATGGTTCTGAGCCACCAAACACACTTAAAGCATGCAGAATCGACTCAGAATAGGAAAAGGAGACGTTTAGGTCAATTTTATGCATTCTGGCGTTCGTAGATACAAGAAAACTGTTAAAATTCTTCAGAAACGTCACTTTTGAAGTGTTTTCTTGTACTTTTAAGCCAATCAGATACCCTACGGGCTCGGAAAGTGCAACGAAACCATCAAATTTTAGCTAGAAACTGTATTTTTGTCGATTTTTATTGAATTTGAACTATATTTCAACGTTTTTTGATGGTTCTGAGCCACCAAACACACTTAAAGCATGCAGAATCGACTCAGAATAGGAAAAGGAGACGTTTAGGTCAATTTTATGCATTCTGGCGTTCGTAGATACAAGAAAACTGTTAAAATTCTTCAGAAACGTCACTTTTGAAGTGTTTTCTTGTACTTTTAAGCCAATCAGATACCCTACGGGCTCGGAAAGTGCAACGAAACCATCAAATTTTAGCTAGAAACTGTATTTTTGTCGATTTTTATTGAATTTGAACTATATTTCAACGTTTTTTGATGGTTCTGAGCCACCAAACACACTTAAAGCATGCAGAATCGACTCAGAATAGGAAAAGGAGACGTTTAGGTCAATTTTATGCATTCTGGCGTTCGTAGATACAAGAAAACTGTTAAAATTCTTCAGAAACGTCACTTTTGAAGTGTTTTCTTGTACTTTTAAGCAAATCAGATACCCTACGGGCTCCGAAAGTGCAACGAAACCATCAAATTTTAGCTAGAAACTGTATTTTTGTCGATTTTTATTGAATTTGAACTATATTTCAACGTTTTTTGATGGTTCTGAGCCACCAAACACACTTAAAGCATGCAGAATCGACTCAGAATAGGAAAAGGAGACGTTTAGGTCAATTTTATGCATTCTGGCGTTCGTAGATACAAGAAAACTGTTAAAATTCTTCAGAAACGTCACTTTTGAAGTGTTTTCTTGTACTTTTAAGCCAATCAGATACCCAACGGGCTCGGAAAGTGCAACGAAACCATCAAATTTTAGCTAGAAACTGTATTTTTGTCGATTTTTATTGAATTTGAACTATATTTCAACGTTTTTTGATGGTTCTGAGCCACCAAACACACTTAAAGCATGCAGAATCGACTCAGAATAGGAAAAGGAGACGTTTAGGTCAATTTTATGCATTCTGGCGTTCGTAGATACAAGAAAACTGTTAAAATTCTTCAGAAACGTCACTTTTGAAGTGTTTTCTTGTACTTTTAAGCCAATCAGATACCCAACGGGCTCGGAAAGTGCAACGAAACCATCAAATTTTAGCTAGAAACTGTATTTTTGTCGATTTTTATTGAATTTGAACTATATTTCAACGTTTTTTGATGGTTCTGAGCCACCAAACACACTTAAAGCATGCAGAATCGACTCAGAATAGGAAAAGGAGACGTTTAGGTCAATTTTATGCATTCTGGCGTTCGTAGATACAAGAAAACTGTTAAAATTCTTCAGAAACGTCACTTTTGAAGTGTTTTCTTGTACTTTTAAGCCAATCAGATACCCTACGGGCTCGGAAAGTGCAACGAAACCATCAAATTTTAGCTAGAAACTGTATTTTTGTCGATTTTTATTGAATTTGAACTATATTTCAACGTTTTTTGATGGTTCTGAGCCACCAAACACACTTAAAGCATGCAGAATCGACTCAGAATAGGAAAAGGAGACGTTTAGGTCAATTTTATGCATTCTGGCGTTCGTAGATACAAGAAAACTGTTAAAATTCTTCAGAAACGTCACTTTTGAAGTGTTTTCTTGTACTTTTAAGCCAATCAGATACCCTACGGGCTCGGAAAGTGCAACGAAACCATCAAATTTTAGCTAGAAACTGTATTTTTGTCGATTTTTATTGAATTTGAACTATATTTCAACGTTTTTTGATGGTTCTGAGCCACCAAACACACTTAAAGCATGCAGAATCGACTCAGAATAGGAAAAGGAGACGTTTAGGTCAATTTTATGCATTCTGGCGTTCGTAGATACAAGAAAACTGTTAAAATTCTTCAGAAACGTCACTTTTGAAGTGTTTTCTTGTACTTTTAAGCCAATCAGAAACCCTACGGGCTCGGAAAGTGCAACGAAACCATCAAATTTTAGCTAGAAACTGTGTTTTTGTCGATTTTTATTGAATTTGAACTATATTTCAACGTTTTTTGATGGTTCTGAGCCACCAAACACACTTAAAGCATGCAGAATCGACTCAGAATAGGAAAAGGAGACGTTTAGGTCAATTTTATGCATTCTGGCGTTCGAAGATACAAGAAAACTGTTAAAATTCTTCAGAAACGTCACTTTTGAAGTGTTTTCTTGTACTTTTAAGCCAATCAGATACCCTACGGGCTCTTAAAGTGCAACGAAACCATCAAATTTTAGCTAGAAACTGTATTTTTGTCGATTTTTATTGAATTTGAACTATATTTCAACGTTTTTTGATGGTTCTGAGCCACCAAACACACTTAAAGCATGCAGAATCGACTCAGAATAGGAAAGGGAGACGTTTAGGTCAATTTTATGCATTCTGGCGTTCGTAGATACAAGAAAACTGTTAAAATTCTTCAGAAACGTCACTTTTGAAGTGTTTTCTTGTACTTTTAAGCCAATCAGATGCCCTACGGGCTCGGAAAGTGCAACGAAACCATCAAATTTTAGCTAGAAACTGTATTTTTGTCGATTTTTATTGAATTTGAACTATATTTCAACGTTTTTTGATGGTTCTGAGCCACCAAACACACTTAAAGCATGCAGAATCGACTCAGAATAGGAAAAGGAGACGTTTAGGTCAATTTTATGCATTCTGGCGTTCGTAGATACAAGAAAACTGTTAAAATTCTTCAGAAACGTCACTTTTGAAGTGTTTTCTTGTACTTTTAAGCCAATCAGATACCCTACGGGCTCGGAAAGTGCAACGAAACCATCAAATTTTAGCTAGAAACTGTATTTTTGTCGATTTTTATTGAATTTGAACTATATTTCAACGTTTTTTGATGGTTCTGAGCCACCAAACACACTTAAAGCATGCAGAATCGACTCAGAATAGGAAAAGGAGACGTTTAGGTCAATTTTATGCATTCTGGCGTTCGTAGATACAAGAAAACTGTTAAAATTCTTCAGAAACGTCACTTTTGAAGTGTTTTCTTGTACTTTTAAGCCAATCAGATATCCTACGGGCTCGGAAAGTGCAACGAAACCATCAAATTTTAGCTAGAAACTGTATTTTTGTCGATTTTTATTGAATTTGAACTATATTTCAACGTTTTTTGATGGTTCTGAGCCACCAAACACACTTAAAGCATGCAGAATCGACTCAGAATAGGAAAAGGAGACGTTTAGGTCAATTTTATGCATTCTGGCGTTCGTAGATACAAGAAAACTGTTAAAATTCTTCAGAAACGTCACTTTTGAAGTGTTTTCTTGTACTTTTAAGCCAATCAGATACCCTACGGGCTCGGAAAGTGCAACGAAACCATCAAATTTTAGCTAGAAACTGTATTTTTGTCGATTTTTATTGAATTTGAACTATATTTCAACGTTTTTTGATGGTTCTGAGCCACCAAACACACTTAAAGCATGCAGAATCGACTCAGAATAGGAAAAGGAGACGTTTAGGTCAATTTTATGCATTCTGGCGTTCGTAGATACAAGAAAACTGTTAAAATTCTTCAGAAACGTCACTTTTGAAGTGTTTTCTTGTACTTTTAAGCCAATCAGATACCCTACGGGCTCGGAAAGTGCAACGAAACCATCAAATTTTAGCTAGAAACTGTATTTTTGTCGATTTTTATTGAATTTGAACTATATTTCAACGTTTTTTGATGGTTCTGAGCCACCAAACACACTTAAAGCATGCAGAATCGACTCAGAATAGGAAAAGGAGACGTTTAGGTCAATTTTATGCATTCTGGCGTTCGTAGATACAAGAAAACTGTTAAAATTCTTCAGAAACGTCACTTTTGAAGTGTTTTCTTATACTTTTAAGCCAATCAGATACCCTACGGGCTCGGAAAGTGCAACGAAACCATCAAATTTTAGCTAGAAACTGTATTTTTGTCGATTTTTATTGAATTTGAACTATATTTCAACGTTTTTTGAAGGTTCTGAGCCACCAAACACACTTAAAGCATGCAGAATCGACTCAGAATAGGAAAAGGAGACGTTTAGGTCAATTTTATGCATTCTGGCGTTCGTAGATACAAGAAAACTGTTAAAATTCTTCAGAAACGTCACTTTTGAAGTGTTTTCTTGTACTTTTAAGCCAATCAGATACCCTACGGGCTCGGAAAGTGCAACGAAACCATCAAATTTTAGCTAGAAACTGTATTTTTGTCGATTTTTATGGAATTTGAACAATATTTCAACGTTTTTTTATGGTTCTGAGCCACCAAACACACTTAAAGCATGCAGAATCGACTCAGAATAGGAAAAGGAGACGTTTAGGTCAATTTTATGCATTCTGGCGTTCGTAGATACAAGAAAACTGTTAAAATTCTTCAGAAACGTCACTTTTGAAGTGTTTTCTTGTACTTTTAAGCCAATCAGATACCCTACGGGCTCGGAAAGTGCAACGAAACCATCAAATTTTAGCTAGAAACTGTATTTTTGTCGATTTTTATGGAATTTGAACAATATTTCAACGTTTTTTTATGGTTCTGAGCCACCAAACACACTTAAAGCATGCAGAATCGACTCAGAATAGGAAAAGGAGACGTTTAGGTCAATTTTATGCATTCTGGCGTTCGTAGATACAAGAAAACTGTTAAAATTCTTCAGAAACGTCACTTTTGAAGTGTTTTCTTGTACTTTTAAGCCAATCAGATACCCTACGGGCTCGGAAAGTGCAACGAAACCATCAAATTTTAGCTAGAAACTGTATTTTTGTCGATTTTTATTGAATTTGAACTATATTTCAACGTTTTTTGATGGTTCTGAGCCACCAAACACACTTAAAGCATGCAGAATCGACTCAGAATAGGAAAAGGAGACGTTTAGGTCAATTTTATGCATTCTGGCGTTCGTAGATACAAGAAAACTGTTAAAATTCTTCAGAAACGTCACTTTTGAAGTGTTTTCTTGTACTTTTAAGCCAATCAGATACCCTGCGGGCTCGGAAATTGCAACGAAACCATCAAATTTTAGCTAGAAACTGTATTTTTGTCGATTTTTATTGAATTTGAACTATATTTCAACGTTTTTTGATGGTTCTGAGCCACCAAACACACTTAAAGCATGCAGAATCGACTCAGAATAGGAAAAGGAGACGTTTAGGTCAATTTTATGCATTCTGGCGTTCGTAGATACAAGAAAACTGTTAAAATTCTTCAGAAACGTCACTTTTGAAGTGTTTTCTTGTACTTTTAAGCCAATCAGATACCCTACGGGCTCGGAAAGTGCAACGAAACCATCAAATTTTAGCTAGAAACTGTATTTTTGTCGATTTTTATTGAATTTGAACTATATTTCAACGTTTTTTGATGGTTCTGAGCCACCAAACACACTTAAAGCATGCAGAATCGACTCAGAATAGGAAAAGGAGACGTTTAGGTCAATTTTATGCATTCTGGCGTTCGTAGATACAAGAAAACTGTTAAAATTCTTCAGAAACGTCACTTTTGAAGTGTTTTCTTGTACTTTTAAGCCAATCAGATACCCTACGGGCTCGGAAAGTGCAACGAAACCATCAAATTTTAGCTAGAAACTGTATTTTTGTCGATTTTTATTGAATTTGAACTATATTTCAACGTTTTTTGATGGCTCTGAGCCACCAAACACACTTAAAGCATGCAGAATCGACTCAGAATAGGAAAAGGAGACGTTTAGGTCAATTTTATGCATTCTGGCGTTCGTAGATACAAGAAAACTGTTAAAATTCTTCAGAAACGTCACTTTTGAAGTGTTTTCTTGTACTTTTAAGCCAATCAGATACCCTACGGGCTCTTAAAGTGCAACGAAACCATCAAATTTTAGCTAGAAACTGTATTTTTGTCGATTTTTATTGAATTTGAACTATATTTCAATGTTTTTTGATGGTTCTGAGCCACCAAACACACTTAAAGCATGCAGAATCGACTCAGAATAGGAAAAGGAGACGTTTAGGTCAATTTTATGCATTCTGGCGTTCGTAGATACAAGAAAACTGTTAAAATTCTTCAGAAA
Source organism: Zophobas morio (assembly GCF_036711695.1). Classification (NCBI taxonomy): domain Eukaryota; kingdom Metazoa; phylum Arthropoda; class Insecta; order Coleoptera; family Tenebrionidae; genus Zophobas; species Zophobas morio. The sequence continues at coordinate 45,365 of NW_026972233.1, forward strand.
CGTCACTTTTGAAGTGTTTTCTTGTACTTTTAAGCCAATCAGATACCCTACGGGCTCGGAAAGTGCAACGAAACCATCAAATTTTAGCTAGAAACTTTATTTTTGTCGATTTTTATTGAATTTGAACTATATTTCAACGTTTTTTGATGGTTCTGAGCCACCAAACACACTTAAAGCATGCAGAATCGACTCAGAATAGGAAAAGGAGACGTTTAGGTCAATTTTATGCATTCTGGCGTTCGTAGATACAAGAAAACTGTTAAAATTCTTCAGAAACGTCACTTTTGAAGTGTTTTCTTGTACTTTTAAGCCAATCAGAAACCCTACGGGCTCGGAAAGTGCAACGAAACCATCAAATTTTAGCTAGAAACTGTGTTTTTGTCGATTTTTATTGAATTTGAACTATATTTCAACGTTTTTTGATGGTTCTGAGCCACCAAACACACTTAAAGCATGCAGAATCGACTCAGAATAGGAAAAGGAGACGTTTAGGTCAATTTTATGCATTCTGGCGTTCGTAGATACAAGAAAACTGTTAAAATTCTTCAGAAACGTCACTTTTGAAGTGTTTTCTTGTACTTTTAAGCCAATCAGATACCCTACGGGCTCGGAAAGTGCAACGAAACCATCAAATTTTAGCTAGAAACTGTATTTTTGTCGATTTTTATTGAATTTGAACTATATTTCAACGTTTTTTGATGGTTCTGAGCCACCAAACACACTTAAAGCATGCAGAATCGACTCAGAATAGGAAAAGGAGACGTTTAGGTCAATTTTATGCATTCTGGCGTTCGTAGATACAAGAAAACTGTTAAAATTCTTCAGAAACGTCACTTTTGAAGTGTTTTCTTGTACTTTTAAGCCAATCAGATACCCTACGGGCTCGGAAAGTGCAACGAAACCATCAAATTTTAGCTAGAAACTGTATTTTTGTCGATTTTTATTGAATTTGAACTATATTTCAACGTTTTTTGATGGTTCTGAGCCACCAAACACACTTAAAGCATGCAGAATCGACTCAGAATAGGAAAAGGAGACGTTTAGGTCAATTTTATGCATTCTGGCGTTCGTAGATACAAGAAAACTGTTAAAATTCTTCAGAAACGTCACTTTTGAAGTGTTTTCTTATACTTTTAAGCCAATCAGATACCCTACGGGCTCGGAAAGTGCAACGAAACCATCAAATTTTAGCTAGAAACTGTATTTTTGTCGATTTTTATTGAATTTGAACTATATTTCAACGTTTTTTGAAGGTTCTGAGCCACCAAACACACTTAAAGCATGCAGAATCGACTCAGAATAGGAAAAGGAGACGTTTAGGTCAATTTTATGCATTCTGGCGTTCGTAGATACAAGAAAACTGTTAAAATTCTTCAGAAACGTCACTTTTGAAGTGTTTTCTTGTACTTTTAAGCCAATCAGATACCCTACGGGCTCGGAAAGTGCAACGAAACCATCAAATTTTAGCTAGAAACTGTATTTTTGTCGATTTTTATGGAATTTGAACAATATTTCAACGTTTTTTTATGGTTCTGAGCCACCAAACACACTTAAAGCATGCAGAATCGACTCAGAATAGGAAAAGGAGACGTTTCGGTCAATTTTATGCATTCTGGCGTTCGTAGATACAAGAAAACTGTTAAAATTCTTCAGAAACGTCACTTTTGAAGTGTTTTCTTGTACTTTTAAGCCAATCAGATACCCTACGGGCTCGGAAAGTGCAACGAAACCATCAAATTTTAGCTAGAAACTGTATTTTTGTCGATTTTTATTGAATTTGAACTATATTTCAACGTTTTTTGATGGTTCTGAGCCACCAAACACACTTAAAGCATGCAGAATCGACTCAGAATAGGAAAAGGAGACGTTTAGGTCAATTTTATGCATTCTGGCGTTCGTAGATACAAGAAAACTGTTAAAATTCTTCAGAAACGTCACTTTTGAAGTGTTTTCTTGTACTTTTAAGCCAATCAGATACCCTGCGGGCTCGGAAAGTGCAACGAAACCATCAAATTTTAGCTAGAAACTGTATTTTTGTCGATTTTTATTGAATTTGAACTATATTTCAACGTTTTTTGATGGTTCTGAGCCACCAAACACACTTAAAGCATGCAGAATCGACTCAGAATAGGAAAAGGAGACGTTTAGGTCAATTTTATGCATTCTGGCGTTCGTAGATACAAGAAAACTGTTAAAATTCTTCAGAAACGTCACTTTTGAAGTGTTTTCTTGTACTTTTAAGCCAATCAGATACCCTACGGGCTCGGAAAGTGCAACGAAACCATCAAATTTTAGCTAGAAACTGTATTTTTGTCGATTTTTATTGAATTTGAACTATATTTCAACGTTTTTTGATGGTTCTGAGCCACCAAACACACTTAAAGCATGCAGAATCGACTCAGAATAGGAAAAGGAGACGTTTAGGTCAATTTTATGCATTCTGGCGTTCGTAGATACAAGAAAACTGTTAAAATTCTTCAGAAACGTCACTTTTGAAGTGTTTTCTTGTACTTTTAAGCCAATCAGATACCCTACGGGCTCGGAAAGTGCAACGAAACCATCAAATTTTAGCTAGAAACTGTATTTTTGTCGATTTTTATTGAATTTGAACTATATTTCAACGTTTTTTGATGGCTCTGAGCCACCAAACACACTTAAAGCATGCAGAATCGACTCAGAATAGGAAAAGGAGACGTTTAGGTCAATTTTATGCATTCTGGCGTTCGTAGATACAAGAAAACTGTTAAAATTCTTCAGAAACGTCACTTTTGAAGTGTTTTCTTGTACTTTTAAGCCAATCAGATACCCTACGGGCTCGGAAAGTGCAACGAAACCATCAAATTTTAGCTAGAAACTGTATTTTTGTCGATTTTTATTGAATTTGAACTATATTTCAACGTTTTTTGATGGTTCTGAGCCACCAAACACACTTAAAGCATGCAGAATCGACTCAGAATAGGAAAAGGAGACGTTTAGGTCAATTTTATGCATTCTGGCGTTCGTAGATACAAGAAAACTGTTAAAATTCTTCAGAAACGTTACTTTTGAAGTGTTTTCTTGTACTTTTAAGCCAATCAGATACCCTACGGGCTCGGAAAGTGCAACGAAACCATCAAATTTTAGCTAGAAACTGTATTTTTGTCGATTTTTATTGAATTTGAACTATATTTCAACGTTTTTTGATAGTTCTGAGCCACCAAACACACTTAAAGCATGCAGAATCGACTCAGAATAGGAAAAGGAGAAGTTTAGGTCAATTTTATGCATTCTGGCGTTCGTAGATACAAGAAAACTGTTAAAATTCTTCAGAAACGTCACTTTTGAAGTGTTTTCTTGTACTTTTAAGCCAATCAGATACCCTACGGGCTCGGAAAGTGCAACGAAACCATCAAATTTTAGCTAGAAACTGTATTTTTGTCGATTTTTATTGAATTTGAACCATATTTCAACGTTTTTTGATGGTTCTGAGCCACCAAACACACTTAAAGCATGCAGAATCGACTCAGAATAGGAAAAGGAGACGTTTAGGTCAATTTTATGCATTCTGGCGTTCGTAGATACAAGAAAACTGTTAAAATTCTTCAGAAACGTCACTTTTGAAGTGTTTTCTTGTACTTTTAAGCCAATCAGATACCCTGCGGGCTCGGAAAGTGCAACGAAACCATCAAATTTTAGCTAGAAACTGTATTTTTGTCGATTTTTATTGAATTTGAACTATATTTCAACGTTTTTTGATGGTTCTGAGCCACCAAACACACTTAAAGCATGCAGAATCGACTCAGAATAGGAAAAGGAGACGTTTAGGTCAATTTTATGCATTCTGGCGTTCGTAGATACAAGAAAACTATTAAAATTCTTCAGAAACGTCACTTTTGAAGTGTTTTCTTGTACTTTTAAGCCAATCAGATACCCTACGGGCTCGGAAAGTGCAACGAAACCATCAAATTTTAGCTAGAAACTGTATTTTGTCGATTTTTATTGAATTTGAACTATATTTCAACGTTTTTTGATGGTTCTGAGCCACCAAACACACTTAAAGCATGCAGAATCGACTCAGAATAGGAAAAGGAGACGTTTAGGTCAATTTTATGCATTCTGGCGTTCGTAGATACAAGAAAACTGTTAAAATTCTTCAGAAACGTCACTTTTGAAGTGTTTTCTTGTACTTTTAAGCCAATCAGATACCCTACGGGCTCGGAAAGTGCAACGAAACCATCAAATTTTAGCTAGAAACTGTATTTTTGTCGATTTTTATTGAATTTGAACTATATTTCAACGTTTTTTGATGGCTCTGAGCCACCAAACACACTTAAAGCATGCAGAATCGACTCAGAATAGGAAAAGGAGACGTTTAGGTCAATTTTATGCATTCTGGCGTTCGTAGATACAAGAAAACTGTTAAAATTCTTCAGAAACGTCACTTTTGAAGTGTTTTCTTGTACTTTTAAGCCAATCAGATACCCTACGGGCTCGGAAAGTGCAACGAAACCATCAAATTTTAGCTAGAAACTGTATTTTTGTCGATTTTTATTGAATTTGAACTATATTTCAACGTTTTTTGATGGTTCTGAGCCACCAAACACACTTAAAGCATGCAGAATCGACTCAGAATAGGAAAAGGAGACGTTTAGGTCAATTTTATGCATTCTGGCGTTCGTAGATACAAGAAAACTGTTAAAATTCTTCAGAAACGTTACTTTTGAAGTGTTTTCTTGTACTTTTAAGCCAATCAGATACCCTACGGGCTCGGAAAGTGCAACGAAGCCATCAAATTTTAGCTAGAAACTGTATTTTTGTCGATTTTTATTGAATTTGAACTATATTTCAAAGTTTTTTGATAGTTCTGAGCCACCAAACACACTTAAAGCATGCAGAATCGACTCAGAATAGGAAAAGGAGAAGTTTAGGTCAATTTTATGCATTCTGGCGTTCGTAGATACAAGAAAACTGTTAAAATTCTTCAGAAACGTCACTTTTGAAGTGTTTTCTTGTACTTTTAAGCCAATCAGATACCCTACGGGCTCGGAAAGTGCAACGAAACCATCAAATTTTAGCTAGAAACTGTATTTTTGTCGATTTTTATTGAATTTGAACTATATTTCAACGTTTTTTGATGGTTCTGAGCCACCAAACACACTTAAAGCATGCAGAATCGACTCAAAATAGGAAAAGGAGACGTTTAGGTCAATTTTATGCATTCTGGCGTTCGTAGATACAAGAAAACTGTTAAAATTCTTCAGAAACGTCACTTTTGAAGTGTTTTCTTGTACTTTTAAGCCAATCAGATACCCTACGGGCTCGGAAAGTGCAACGAAACCATCAAATTTTAGCTAGAAACTGTATTTTTGTCGATTTTTATTGAATTTGAACTATATTTCAACGTTTTTTGATGGTTCTGAGCCACCAAACACACTTAAAGCATGCAGAATCGACTCAGAATAGGAAAAGGAGACGTTTAGGTCAATTTTATGCATTCTGGCGTTCGTAGATACAAGAAAACTGTTAAAATTCTTCAGAAACGTCACTTTTGAAGTGTTTTCTTGTACTTTTAAGCCAATCAGATACCCTACGGGCTCGGAAAGTGCAACGAAACCATCAAATTTTAGCTAGAAACTGTATTTTTGTCGATTTTTATTGAATTTGAACTATATTTCAACGTTTTTTGATGGTTCTGAGCCACCAAACACACTTAAAGCATGCAGAATCGACTCAGAATAGGAAAAGGAGACGTTTAGGTCAATTTTATGCATTCTGGCGTTCGTAGATACAAGAAAACTGTTAAAATTCTTCAGAAACGTCACTTTTGAAGTGTTTTCTTGTACTTTTAAGCCAATCAGATACCCTACGGGCTCGGAAAGTGCAACGAAACCATCAAATTTTAGCTAGAAACTGTATTTTTGTCGATTTTTATTGAATTTGAACAATATTTCAACGTTTTTTGATGGTTCTGAGCCACCAAACACACTTAAAGCATGCAGAATCGACTCAGAATAGGAAAAGGAGACGTTTAGGTCAATTTTATGCATTCTGGCGTTCGTAGATACAAGAAAACTGTTAAAATTCTTCAGAAACGTCACTTTTGAAGTGTTTTCTTGTACTTTTAAGCCAATCAGATACCCTACGGGCTCGGAAAGTGCAACGAAACCATCAAATTTTAGCTAGAAACTGTATTTTTGTCGATTTTTATTGAATTTGAACTATATTTCAACGTTTTTTTATGGTTCTGAGCCACCAAACACACTTAAAGCATGCAGAATCGACTCAGAATAGGAAAAGGAGACGTTTAGGTCAATTTTATGCATTCTGGCGTTCGTAGATACAAGAAAACTGTTAAAATTCTTCAGAAACGTCACTTTTGAAGTGTTTTCTTGTACTTTTAAGCCAATCAGATACCCTGTGGGCTCGGAAAGTGCAACGAAACCATCAAATTTTAGCTAGAAACTGTATTTTTGTCGATTTTTATTGAATTTGAACTATATTTCAACGTTTTTTGATGGTTCTGAGCCACCAAACACACTTAAAGCATGCAGAATCGACTCAGAATAGGAAAAGGAGACGTTTAGGTCAATTTTATGCATTCTGGCGTTCGTAGATACAAGAAAACTGTAAAAATTCTTCAGAAACGTCACTTTTGAAGTGTTTTCTTGTACTTTTAAGCCAATCAGATACCCTACGGGCTCGGAAAGTGCAACGAAACCATCAAATTTTAGCTAGAAACTGTATTTTTGTCGATTTTTATTGAATTTGAACTATATTTCAACGTTTTTTGATGGTTCTGAGCCACCAAACACACTTAAAGCATGCAGAATCGACTCAGAATAGGAAAAGGAGACGTTTAGGTCAATTTTATGCATTCTGGCGTTCGTAGATACAAGAAAACTGTTAAAATTCTTCAGAAACGTCACTTTTGAAGTGTTTTCTTGTACTTTTAAGCCAATCAGATACCCTACGGGCTCGGAAAGTGCAACGAAACCATCAAATTTTAGCTAGAAACTGTATTTTTGTCGATTTTTATTGAATTTGAACTATATTTCAACGTTTTTTGATGGTTCTGAGCCACCAAACACACTTAAAGCATGCAGAATCGACTCAGAATAGGAAAAGGAGACGTTTAGGTCAATTTTATGCATTCTGGCGTTCGTAGATACAAGAAAACTGTTAAAATTCTTCAGAAACGTCACTTTTGAAGTGTTTTCTTGTACTTTTAAGCCAATCAGATACCCTACGGGCTCGGAAAGTGCAACGAAACCATCAAATTTTAGCTAGAAACTGTATTTTTGTCGATTTTTATTGAATTTGAACTATATTTCAACGTTTTTTGATGGTTCTGAGCCACCAAACACACTTAAAGCATGCAGAATCGACTCAGAATAGGAAAAGGAGACGTTTAGGTCAATTTTATGCATTCTGGCGTTCGTAGATACAAGAAAACTGTTAAAATTCTTCAGAAACGTCACTTTTGAAGTGTTTTCTTGTACTTTTAAGCCAATCAGATACCCTACGGGTTCGGAAAGTGCAACGAAACCATAAAATTTTAGCTAGAAACTGTATTTTTGTCGATTTTTATTGAATTTGAACTATATTTCAACGTTTTTTGATGGTTCTGAGCCACCAAACACACTTAAAGCATGCAGAATCGACTCAGAATAGGAAAAGGAGACGTTTAGGTCAATTTTATGCATTCTGGCGTTCGTAGATACAAGAAAACTGTTAAAATTCTTCAGAAACGTCACTTTTGAAGTGTTTTCTTGTACTTTTAAGCCAATCAGATACCCGACGGGCTCGGAAAGTGCAACGAAACCATCAAATTTTAGCTAGAAACTGTATTTTTGTCGATTTTTATTGAATTTGAACTATATTTCAACGTTTTTTGATGGTTCTGAGCCACCAAACACACTTAAAGCATGCAGAATCGACTCAGAATAGGAAAAGGAGACGTTTAGGTCAATTTTATGCATTCTGGCGTTCGTAGATACAAGAAAACTGTTAAAATTCTTCAGAAACGTCACTTTTGAAGTGTTTTCTTGTACTTTTAAGCCAATCAGATACCCTACGGGCTCGGAAAGTGCAACGAAACCATCAAATTTTAGCTAGAAACTGTATTTTTGTCGATTTTTATTGAATTTGAACTATATTTCAACGTTTTTTGATGGTTCTGAGCCACCAAACACACTTAAAGCATGCAGAATCGACTCAGAATAGGAAAAGGAGACGTTTAGGTCAATTTTATGCATTCTGGCGTTCGTAGATACAAGAAAACTGTTAAAATTCTTCAGAAACGTCACTTTTGAAGTGTTTTCTTGTACTTTTAAGCCAATCAGATACCCTACGGGCTCGGAAAGTGCAACGAAACCATCAAATTTTAGCTAGAAACTGTATTTTTGTCGATTTTTATTGAATTTGAACTATATTTCAACGTTTTTTGATGGTTCTGAGCCACCAAACACACTTAAAGCATGCAGAATCGACTCAGAATAGGAAAAGGAGACGTTTAGGTCAATTTTATGCATTCTGGCGTTCGTAGATACAAGAAAACTGTTAAAATTCTTCAGAAACGTCACTTTTGAAGTGTTTTCTTGTAATTTTAAGCCAATCAGATACCCTACGGGCTCGGAAAGTGCAACGAAACCATCAAATTTTAGCTAGAAACTGTATTTTTGTCGATTTTTATTGAATTTGAACTATATTTCAACGTTTTTTGATGGTTCTGAGCCACCAAACACACTTAAAGCATGCAGAATCGACTCAGAATAGGAAAAGGAGACGTTTAGGTCAATTTTATGCATTCTGGCGTTCGTAGATACAAGAAAACTGTTAAAATTCTTCAGAAACGTCACTTTTGAAGTGTTTTCTTGTACTTTTAAGCCAATCAGATACCCTACGGGCTCGGAAAGTGCAACGAAACCATCAAATTTTAGCTAGAAACTGTATTTTTGTCGATTTTTATTGAATTTGAACAATATTTCAACGTTTTTTGATGGTTCTGAGCCACCAAACACACTTAAAGCATGCAGAATCGACTCAGAATAGGAAAAGGAGACGTTTAGGTCAATTTTATGCATTCTGGCGTTCGTAGATACAAGAAAACTGTTAAAATTCTTCAGAAACGTCACTTTTGAAGTGTTTTCTTGTACTTTTAAGCCAATCAGATACCCTACGGGCTCGGAAAGTGCAACGAAACCATCAAATTTTAGCTAGAAACTGTATTTTTGTCGATTTTTATTGAATTTGAACTATATTTCAACGTTTTTTGATGGTTCCCGGCCACCAAACACACTTAAAGCATGCAGAATCGACTCAGAATAGGAAAAGGAGACGTTTAGGTCAATTTTATGCATTCTGGCGTTCGTAGATACAAGAAAACTGTTAAAATTCTTCAGAAACGTCACTTTTGAAGTGTTTTCTTGTACTTTTAAGCCAATCAGATACCCTACGGGCTCGGAAAGTGCAACGAAACCATCAAATTTTAGCTAGAAACTGTATTTTTGTCGATTTTTATTGAATTTGAACAATATTTCAACGTTTTTTGATGGTTCTGAGCCACCAAACACACTTAAAGCATGCAGAATCGACTCAGAATAGGAAAAGGAGACGTTTAGGTCAATTTTATGCATTCTGGCGTTCGTAGATACAAGAAAACTGTTAAAATTCTTCAGAAACGTCACTTTTGAAGTGTTTTCTTGTACTTTTAAGCCAATCAGATACCCTACGGGCTCGGAAAGTGCAACGAAACCATCAAATTTTAGCTAGAAACTGTATTTTTGTCGATTTTTATTGAATTTGAACTATATTTCAACGTTTTTTGATGGTTCTGAGCCACCAAACACACTTAAAGCATGCAGAATCGACTCAGAATAGGAAAAGGAGACGTTTAGGTCAATTTTATGCATTCTGGCGTTCGTAGATACAAGAAAACTGTTAAAATTCTTCAGAAACGTCACTTTTGAAGGGTTTTCTTGTACTTTTAAGCCAATCAGATACCCTACGGGCTCGGAAAGTGCAACGAAACCATCAAATTTTAGCTAGAAACTGTATTTTTGTCGATTTTTATTGAATTTGAACTATATTTCAACGTTTTTTGATGGTTCTGAGCCACCAAACACACTTAAAGCATGCAGAATCGACTCAGAATAGGAAAAGGAGACGTTTAGGTCAATTTTATGCATTCTGGCGTTCGTAGATACAAGAAAACTGTTAAAATTCTTCAGAAACGTCACTTTTGAAGTGTTTTCTTGTACTTTTAAGCCAATCAGATACCCTACCGGCTCGGAAAGTGCAACGAAACCATCAAATTTTAGCTAGAAACTGTATTTTTGTCGATTTTTATTGAATTTGAACTATATTTCAACGTATTTTGATGGTTCTGAGCCACCAAACACACTTAAAGCATGCAGAATCGACTCAGAATAGGAAAAGGAGACGTTTAGGTCAATTTTATGCATTCTGGCGTTCGTAGATACAAGAAAACTGTTAAAATTCTTCAGAAACGTCACTTTTGAAGTGTTTTCTTGTACTTTTAAGCCAATCAGATACCCTACGGGCTCGGAAAGTGCAACGAAACCATCAAATTTTAGCTAGAAACTGTATTTTTGTCGATTTTTATTGAATTTGAACTATATTTCAACGTTTTTTGATGGTTCTGAGCCACCAAACACACTTAAAGCATGCAGAATCGACTCAGAATAGGAAAAGGAGACGTTTAGGTCAATTTTATGCATTCTGGCGTTCGTAGATACAAGAAAACTGTTAAAATTCTTCAGAAACGTCACTTTTGAAGTGTTTTCTTGTACTTTTAAGCCAATCAGATACCCTACGGGCTCGGAAAGTGCAACGAAACCATCAAATTTTAGCTAGAAACTGTATTTTTGTCGATTTTTATTGAATTTGAACTATATTTCAACGTTTTTTGATGGTTCTGAGCCACCAAACACACTTAAAGCATGCAGAATCGACTCAGAATAGGAAAAGGAGACGTTTAGGTCAATTTTATGCATTCTGGCGTTCGTAGATACAAGAAAACTGTTAAAATTCTTCAGAAACGTCACTTTTGAAGTGTTTTCTTGTACTTTTAAGCCAATCAGATACCCTACGGGCTCGGAAAGTGCAACGAAACCATCAAATTTTAGCTAGAAACTGTATTTTTGTCGATTTTTATTGAATTTGAACTATATTTCAACGTTTTTTGATGGTTCTGAGCCACCAAACACACTTAAAGCATGCAGAATCGACTCAGAATAGGAAAAGGAGACGTTTAGGTCAATTTTATGCATTCTGGCGTTCGTAGATACAAGAAAACTGTTAAAATTCTTCAGAAACGTCACTTTTGAAGTGTTTTCTTGTACTTTTAAGCCAATCAGATACCCTACGGGCTCGGAAAGTGCAACGAAACCATCAAATTTTAGCTAGAAACTGTATTTTTGTCGATTTTTATTGAATTTGAACTATATTTCAACGTTTTTTGATGGTTCTGAGCCACCAAACACACTTAAAGCATGCAGAATCGACTCAGAATAGGAAAAGGAGACGTTTAGGTCAATTTTATGCATTCTGGCGTTCGTAGATACAAGAAAACTGTTAAAATTCTTCAGAAACGTCACTTTTGAAGTGTTTTCTTGTACTTTTAAGCCAATCAGATACCCTACGGGCTCGGAAAGTGCAACGAAACCATCAAATTTTAGCTAGAAACTGTATTTTTGTCGATTTTTATTGAATTTGAACTATATTTCAACGTTTTTTGATGGTTCTGAGCCACCAAACACACTTAAAGCATGCAGAATCGACTCAGAATAGGAAAAGGAGACGTTTAGGTCAATTTTATGCATTCTGGCGTTCGTAGATACAAGAAAACTGTTAAAATTCTTCAGAAACGTCACTTTTGAAGTGTTTTCTTGTACTTTTAAGCCAATCAGATACCCTACGGGCTCGGAAAGTGCAACGAAACCATCAAATTTTAGCTAGAAACTGTATTTTTGTCGATTTTTATTGAATTTGAACTATATTTCAACGTTTTTTGATGGTTCTGAGCCACCAAACACACTTAAAGCATGCAGAATCGACTCAGAATAGGAAAAGGAGACGTTTAGGTCAATTTTATGCATTCTGGCGTTCGTAGATACAAGAAAACTGTTAAAATTCTTCAGAAACGTCACTTTTGAAGTGTTTTCTTGTACTTTTAAGCCAATCAGATACCCTACGGGCTCGGAAAGTGCAACGAAACCATCAAATTTTAGCTAGAAACTGTATTTTTGTCGATTTTTATTGAATTTGAACTATATTTCAACGTTTTTTGATGGTTCTGAGCCACCAAACACACTTAAAGCATGCAGAATCGACTCAGAATAGGAAAAGGAGACGTTTAGGTCAATTTTATGCATTCTGGCGTTCGTAGATACAAGAAAACTGTTAAAATTCTTCAGAAACGTCACTTTTGAAGTGTTTTCTTGTACTTTTAAGCCAATCAGATACCCTACGGGCTCGGAAAGTGCAACGAAACCATCAAATTTTAGTTAGAAACTGTATTTTTGTCGATTTTTATTGAATTTGAACTATATTTCAACGTTTTTTGATGGTTCTGAGCCACCAAACACACTTAAAGCATGCAGAATCGACTCAGAATAGGAAAAGGAGACGTTTAGGTCAATTTTATGCATTCTGGCGTTCGTAGATACAAGAAAACTGTTAAAATTCTTCAGAAACGTCACTTTTGAAGTGTTTTCTTGTACTTTTAAGCCAATCAGATACCCTACGGGCTCGGAAAGTGCAACGAAACCATCAAATTTTAGCTAGAAACTGTATTTTTGTCGATTTTTATTGAATTTGAACTATATTTCAACGTTTTTTGATAGTTCTGAGCCACCAAACACACTTAAAGCATGCAGAATCGACTCAGAATAGGAAAAGGAGAAGTTTAGGTCAATTTTATGCATTCTGGCGTTCGTAGATACAAGAAAACTGTTAAAATTCTTCAGAAACGTCACTTTTGAAGTGTTTTCTTGTACTTTTAAGCCAATCAGATACCCTACGGGCTCGGAAAGTGCAACGAAACCATCAAATTTTAGCTAGAAACTGTATTTTTGTCGATTTTTATTGAATTTGAACAATATTTCAACGTTTTTTGATGGTTCTGAGCCACCAAACACACTTAAAGCATGCAGAATCGACTCAGAATAGGAAAAGGAGACGTTTAGGTCAATTTTATGCATTCTGGCGTTCGTAGATACAAGAAAACTGTTAAAATTCTTCAGAAACGTCACTTTTGAAGTGTTTTCTTGTACTTTTAAGCCAATCAGATACCCTACGGGCTCGGAAAGTGCAACGAAACCATCAAATTTTAGCTAGAAACTGTATTTTTGTCGATTTTTATTGAATTTGAACTATATTTCAACGTTTTTTGATGGTTCTGAGCCACCAAACACACTTAAAGCATGCAGAATCGACTCAGAATAGGAAAAGGAGACGTTTAGGTCAATTTTATGCATTCTGGCGTTCGTAGATACAAGAAAACTGTTAAAATTCTTCAGAAACGTCACTTTTGAAGGGTTTTCTTGTACTTTTAAGCCAATCAGATACCCTACGGGCTCGGAAAGTGCAACGAAACCATCAAATTTTAGCTAGAAACTGTATTTTTGTCGATTTTTATTGAATTTGAACTATATTTCAACGTTTTTTGATGGTTCTGAGCCACCAAACACACTTAAAGCATGCAGAATCGACTCAGAATAGGAAAAGGAGACGTTTAGGTCAATTTTATGCATTCTGGCGTTCGTAGATACAAGAAAACTGTTAAAATTCTTCAGAAACGTCACTTTTGAAGTGTTTTCTTGTACTTTTAAGCCAATCAGATACCCTACCGGCTCGGAAAGTGCAACGAAACCATCAAATTTTAGCTAGAAACTGTATTTTTGTCGATTTTTATTGAATTTGAACTATATTTCAACGTATTTTGATGGTTCTGAGCCACCAAACACACTTAAAGCATGCAGAATCGACTCAGAATAGGAAAAGGAGACGTTTAGGTCAATTTTATGCATTCTGGCGTTCGTAGATACAAGAAAACTGTTAAAATTCTTCAGAAACGTCACTTTTGAAGTGTTTTCTTGTACTTTTAAGCCAATCAGATACCCTACGGGCTCGGAAAGTGCAACGAAACCATCAAATTTTAGCTAGAAACTGTATTTTTGTCGATTTTTATTGAATTTGAACTATATTTCAACGTTTTTTGATGGTTCTGAGCCACCAAACACACTTAAAGCATGCAGAATCGACTCAGAATAGGAAAAGGAGACGTTTAGGTCAATTTTATGCATTCTGGCGTTCGTAGATACAAGAAAACTGTTAAAATTCTTCAGAAACGTCACTTTTGAAGTGTTTTCTTGTACTTTTAAGCCAATCAGATACCCTACGGGCTCGGAAAGTGCAACGAAACCATCAAATTTTAGCTAGAAACTGTATTTTTGTCGATTTTTATTGAATTTGAACTATATTTCAACGTTTTTTGATGGTTCTGAGCCACCAAACACACTTAAAGCATGCAGAATCGACTCAGAATAGGAAAAGGAGACGTTTAGGTCAATTTTATGCATTCTGGCGTTCGTAGATACAAGAAAACTGTTAAAATTCTTCAGAAACGTAACTTTTGAAGTGTTTTCTTGTACTTTTAAGCCAATCAGATACCCTACGGGCTCGGAAAGTGCAACGAAACCATCAAATTTTAGCTAGAAACTGTATTTTTGTCGATTTTTATTGAATTTGAACTATATTTCAACGGTTTTTGATGGTTCTGAGCCACCAAACACACTTAAAGCATGCAGAATCGACTCAGAATAGGAAAAGGAGACGTTTAGGTCAATTTTATGCATTCTGGCGTTCGTAGATACAAGAAAACTGTTAAAATTCTTCAGAAACGTCACTTTTGAAGTGTTTTCTTGTACTTTTAAGCCAATCAGATACCCTACGGGCTCGGAAAGTGCAACGAAACCATCAAATTTTAGCTAGAAACTGTATTTTTGTCGATTTTTATTGAATTTGAACTATATTTCAACGTTTTTTGATGGTTCTGAGCCACCAAACACACTTAAAGCATGCAGAATCGACTCAGAATAGGAAAAGGAGACGTTTAGGTCAATTTTATGCATTCTGGCGTTCGTAGATACAAGAAAACTGTTAAAATTCTTCAGAAACGTCACTTTTGAAGTGTTTTCTTGTACTTTTAAGCCAATCAGATACCCTACGGGCTCGGAAAGTGCAACGAAACCATCAAATTTTAGCTAGAAACTGTATTTTTGTCGATTTTTATTGAATTTGAACTATATTTCAACGTTTTTTGATGGTTCTGAGCCACCAAACACACTTAAAGCATGCAGAATCGACTCAGAATAGGAAAAGGAGACGTTTAGGTCAATTTTATGCATTCTGGCGTTCGTAGATACAAGAAAACTGTTAAAATTCTTCAGAAACGTCACTTTTGAAGTGTTTTCTTGTACTTTTAAGCCAATCAGATACCCTACGGGCTCGGAAAGTGCAACGAAACCATCAAATTTTAGCTAGAAACTGTATTTTTGTCGATTTTTATTGAATTTGAACTATATTTCAACGTTTTTTGATGGTTCTGAGCCACCAAACACACTTAAAGCATGCAGAATCGACTCAGAATAGGAAAAGGAGACGTTTAGGTCAATTTTATGCATTCTGGCGTTCGTAGATACAAGAAAACTGTTAAAATTCTTCAGAAACGTCACTTTTGAAGTGTTTTCTTGTACTTTTAAGCCAATCAGATACCCTACGGGCTCGGAAAGTGCAACGAAACCATCAAATTTTAGCTAGAAACTGTATTTTTGTCGATTTTTATTGAATTTGAACTATATTTCAACGTTTTTTGATGGTTCTGAGCCACCAAACACACTTAAAGCATGCAGAATCGACTCAGAATAGGAAAAGGAGACGTTTAGGTCAATTTTATGCATTCTGGCGTTCGTAGATACAAGAAAACTGTTAAAATTCTTCAGAAACGTCACTTTTGAAGTGTTTTCTTGTACTTTTAAGCCAATCAGATACCCTACGGGCTCGGAAAGTGCAACGAAACCATCAAATTTTAGTTAGAAACTGTATTTTTGTCGATTTTTATTGAATTTGAACTATATTTCAACGTTTTTTGATGGTTCTGAGCCACCAAACACACTTAAAGCATGCAGAATCGACTCAGAATAGGAAAAGGAGACGTTTAGGTCAATTTTATGCATTCTGGCGTTCGTAGATACAAGAAAACTGTTAAAATTCTTCAGAAACGTCACTTTTGAAGTGTTTTCTTGTACTTTTAAGCCAATCAGATACCCTACGGGCTCGGAAAGTGCAACGAAACCATCAAATTTTAGCTAGAAACTGTATTTTTGTCGATTTTTATTGAATTTGAACTATATTTCAACGTTTTTTGATAGTTCTGAGCCACCAAACACACTTAAAGCATGCAGAATCGACTCAGAATAGGAAAAGGAGAAGTTTAGGTCAATTTTATGCATTCTGGCGTTCGTAGATACAAGAAAACTGTTAAAATTCTTCAGAAACGTCACTTTTGAAGTGTTTTCTTGTACTTTTAAGCCAATCAGATACCCTACGGGCTCGGAAAGTGCAACGAAACCATCAAACTTTAGCTAGAAACTGTATTTTTGTCGATTTTTATTGAATTTGAACTATATTTCAACGTTTTTTGATGGTTCTGAGCCACCAAACACACTTAAAGCATGCAGAATCGACTCAGAATAGGAAAAGGAGACGTTTAGGTCAATTTTATGCATTCTGGCGTTCGTAGATACAAGAAAACTGTTAAAATTCTTCAGAAACGTCACTTTTGAAGTGTTTTCTTGTACTTTTAAGCCAATCAGATACCCTACGGGCTCGGAAAGTGCAACGAAACCATCAAATTTTAGCTAGAAACTGTATTTTTGTCGATTTTTATTGAATTTGAACTATATTTCAACGTTTTTTGATGGTTCTGAGCCACCAAACACACTTAAAGCATGCAGAATCGACTCAGAATAGGAAAAGGAGACGTTTAGGTCAATTTTATGCATTCTGGCGTTCGTAGATACAAGAAAACTGTTAAAATTCTTCAGAAACGTCACTTTTGAAGTGTTTTCTTGTACTTTTAAGCCAATCAGATACCCTACGGGCTCGGAAAGTGCAACGAAACCATCAAATTTTAGCTAGAAACTGTATTTTTGTCGATTTTTATTGAATTTGAACTATATTTCAACGTTTTTTGATGGTTCTGAGCCACCAAACACACTTAAAGCATGCAGAATCGACTCAGAATAGGAAAAGGAGACGTTTAGGTCAATTTTATGCATTCTGGCGTTCGTAGATACAAGAAAACTGTTAAAATTCTTCAGAAACGTCACTTTTGAAGTGTTTTCTTGTACTTTTAAGCCAATCAGATACCCTACGGGCTCGGAAAGTGCAACGAAACCATCAAATTTTAGCTAGAAACTGTATTTTTGTCGATTTTTATTGAATTTGAACTATATTTCAACGTTTTTTGATGGTTCTGAGCCACCAAACACACTTAAAGCATGCAGAATCGACTCAGAATAGGAAAAGGAGACGTTTAGGTCAATTTTATGCATTCTGGCGTTCGTAGATACAAGAAAACTGTTAAAATTCTTCAGAAACGTCACTTTTGAAGTGTTTTCTTGTACTTTTAAGCCAATCAGATACCCTACGGGCTCGGAAAGTGCAACGAAACCATCAAATTTTAGCTAGAAACTGTATTTTTGTCGATTTTTATTGAATTTGAACTATATTTCAACGTTTTTTGATGGTTCTGAGCCACCAAACACACTTAAAGCATGCTGAATCGACTCAGAATAGGAAAAGGAGACGTTTAGGTCAATTTTATGCATTCTGGCGTTCGTAGATACAAGAAAACTGTTAAAATTCTTCAGAAACGTCACTTTTGAAGTGTTTTCTTGTACTTTTAAGCCAATCAGATACCCTACGGGCTCGGAAAGTGCAACGAAACCATCAAATTTTAGCTAGAAACTGTATTTTTGTCGATTTTTATTGAATTTGAACTATATTTCAACGTTTTTTGATGGTTCTGAGCCACCAAACACACTTAAAGCATGCAGAATCGACTCAGAATAGGAAAAGGAGACGTTTAGGTCAATTTTATGCATTCTGGCGTTCGTAGATACAAGAAAACTGTTAAAATTCTTCAGAAACGTCACTTTTGAAGTGTTTTCTTGTACTTTTAAGCCAATCAGATACCCTACGGGCTCGGAAAGTGCAACCAAACCATCAAATTTTAGCTAGAAACTGTATTTTTGTCGATTTTTATTGAATTTGAACTATATTTCAACGTTTTTTGATGGTTCTGAGCCACCAAACACACTTAAAGCATGCAGAATCGACTCAGAATAGGAAAAGGAGACGTTTAGGTCAATTTTATGCATTCTGGCGTTCGTAGATACAAGAAAACTGTTAAAATTCTTCAGAAACGTCACTTTTGAAGTGTTTTCTTGTACTTTTAAGCCAATCAGATACCCTACGGGCTCGGAAAGGGCAACGAAACCATCAAATTTTAGCTAGAAACTGTATTTTTGTCGATTTTTATTGAATTTGAACTATATTTCAACGTTTTTTGATGGTTCTGAGCCACCAAACACACTTAAAGCATGCAGAATCGACTCAGAATAGGAAAAGGAGACGTTTAGGTCAATTTTATGCATTCTGGCGTTCGTAGATACAAGAAAACTGTTAAAATTCTTCAGAAACGTCACTTTTGAAGTGTTTTCTTGTACTTTTAAGCCAATCAGATACTCTACGGGCTCGGAAAGTGCAACGAAACCATCAAATTTTAGCTAGAAACTGTATTTTTGTCGATTTTTATTGAATTTGAACTATATTTCAACGTTTTTTGATGGTTCTGAGCCACCAAACACACTTAAAGCATGCAGAATCGACTCAGAATAGGAAAAGGAGACGTTTAGGTCAATTTTATGCATTCTGGCGTTCGTAGATACAAGAAAACTGTTAAAATTCTTCAGAAACGTCACTTTTGAAGTGTTTTCTTGTACTTTTAAGCCAATCAGATACCCTACGGGCTCGGAAAGTGCAACGAAACCATAAAATTTTAGCTAGAAACTGTATTTTTGTCGATTTTTAATGAATTTGAACTATATTTCAACGTTTTTTGATGGTTCTGAGCCACCAAACACACTTAAAGCATGCAGAATCGACTCGGAATAGGAAAAGGAGACGTTTAGGTCAATTTTATGCATTCTGGCGTTCGTAGATACAAGAAAACTGTTAAAATTCTTCAGAAACGTCACTTTTGAAGTGTTTTCTTGTACTTTTAGCCAATCAGATACCCTACGGGCTCGGAAAGTGCAACGAAACCATCAAATTTTAGCTAGAAACTGTATTTTTGTCGATTTTTATTGAATTTGAACTATATTTCAACGTTTTTTGATGGTTCTGAGCCACCAAACACACTTAAAGCATGCAGAATCGACTCAGAATAGGAAAAGGAGACGTTTAGGTTAATTTTATGCATTCTGGCTTTCGTTGATACAAGAAAACTGTTAAAATTCTTCAGAAACGTCACTTTTGAAGTGTTTTCTTGTACTTTTAAGCCAATCAGATACCCGACGGGCTCGGAAAGTGCAACGAAACCATCAAATTTTAGCTAGAAACTGTATTTTTGTCGATTTTTATTGAATTTGAACTATATTTCAACGTTTTTTGATGGTTCTGAGCCACCAAACACACTTAAAGCATGCAGAATCGACTCAGAATAGGAAAAGGAGACGTTTAGGTCAATTTTATGCATTCTGGCGTTCGTAGATACAAGAAAACTGTTAAAATTCTTCAGAAACGTCACTTTTGAAGTGTTTTCTTGTACTTTTAAGCCAATCAGATACCCTACGGGCTCGGAAAGTGCAACGAAACCATCAAATTTTAGCTAGAAACTGTATTTTTGTCGATTTTTATTGAATTTGAACTATATTTCAACGTTTTTTGATGGTTCTGAGCCACCAAACACACTTAAAGCATGCAGAATCGACGCAGAATAGGAAAAGGAGACGTTTGGGTCAATTTTATGCATTCTGGCGTTCGTAGATACAAGAAAACTGTTAAAATTCTTCAGAAACGTCACTTTTGAAGTGTTTTCTTGTACTTTTAAGCCAATCAGATACCCCACGGGCTCGGAAAGTGCAACGAAACCATCAAATTTTAGCTAGAAACTGTATTTCTGTCGATTTTTATTGAATTTGAACTATATTTCAACGTTTTTTGATGGTTCTGAGCCACCAAACACACTTAAAGCATGCAGAATCGACTCAGAATAGGAAAAGGAGATGTTTAGGTCAATTTTATGCATTCTGGCGTTCGTAGATACAAGAAAACTGTTAAAATTCTTCAGAAACGTCACTTTTGAAGTGTTTTCTTGTACTTTTAAGCCAATCAGTTACCCTACGGGCTCGGAAAGTGCAACGAAACCATCAAATTTTAGCTAGAAACTGTATTTTTGTCGATTTTTATTGAATTTGAACTATATTTCAACGTTTTTTGATGGTTCTGAGCCACCAAACACACTTAAAGCATGCAGAATCGACTCAGAATAGGAAAAGGAGACGTTTAGGTCAATTTTAGCATTCTGGCGTTCGTAGATACAAGAAAACTGTTAAAATTCTTCAGAAACGTCACTTTTGAAGTGTTTTCTTGTACTTTTAAGCCAATCAGATACCCAACGGGCTCGGAAAGTGCAACGAAACCATCAAATTTTAGCTAGAAACTGTATTTTTGTCGATTTTTATTGAATTTGAACTATATTTCAACGTTTTTTGATGGTTCTGAGCCACCAAACACACTTAAAGCATGCAGAATCGACTCAGAATAGGAAAAGGAGACGTTTAGGTCAATTTTATGCATTCTGGCGTTCGTAGATACAAGAAAACTGTTAAAATTCTTCAGAAACGTCACTTTTGAAGTGTTTTCTTGTACTTTTAAGCCAATCAGATACCCTACGGGCTCGGAAAGTGCAACGAAACCATCAAATTTTAGCTAGAAACTGTATTTTTGTCGATTTTTATTGAATTTGAACTATATTTCAACGTTTTTTGATGGTTCTGAGCCACCAAACACACTTAAAGCATGCAGAATCGACTCAGAATACGAAAAGGAGACGTTTAGGTCAATTTTATGCATTCTGGCGTTCGTAGATACAAGAAAACTGTTAAAATTCTTCAGAAACGTCACTTTTGAAGTGTTTTCTTGTACTTTTAAGCCAATCAGATACCCTACGGGCTCGGAAAGTGCAACGAAACCATCAAATTTTAGCTAGAAACTGTATTTTTGTCGATTTTTATTGAATTTGAACTATATTTCAACGTTTTTTGATGGTTCTGAGCCACCAAACACACTTAAAGCATGCAGAATCGACTCAGAATAGGAAAAGGAGATGTTTAGGTCAATTTTATGCATTCTGGCGTTCGTAGATACAAGAAAACTGTTAAAATTCTTCAGAAACGTCACTTTTGAAGTGTTTTCTTGTACTGTTAAGCCAATCAGATACCCTACGGGCTCGGAAAGTGCAACGAAACCATCAAATTTTAGCTAGAAACTGTATTTTTGTCGATTTTTATTGAATTTGAACTATATTTCAACGTTTTTTGATGGTTCTGAACCACCAAACACACTTAAAGCATGCAGAATCGACTCAGAATAGGAAAAGGAGACGTTTAGGTCAATTTTATGCATTCTGGCGTTCGTAGATACAAGAAAACTGTTAAAATTCTTCAGAAACGTCACTTTTGAAGTGTTTTCTTGTACTTTTAAGCCAATCAGATACCCTACGGGCTCGGAAATTGCAACGAAACCATCAAATTTTATTTGAACTATATTTCAACGTTTTTTGATGGTTCTGAGCCACCAAACACACTTAAAGCATGCAGAATCGACTCAGAATAGGAAAAGGAGACGTTTAGGTCAATTTTATGCATTCTGGCGTTCGTAGATACAAGAAAACTGTTAAAATTCTTCAGGAACGTCACTTTTGAAGTGTTTTCTTGTACTTTTAAGCCAATCAGATACCCTACGGGCTCGGAAAGTGCAACGAAACCATCAAATTTTAGCTAGAAACTGTATTTTTGTCGATTTTTATTGAATTTGAACTATATTTCAACGTTTTTTGATGGTTCTGGGCCACCAAACACACTTAAAGCATGCAGAATCGACTCAGAATAGGAAAAGGAGACGTTTAGGTCAATTTTATGCATTCTGGCGTTCGTAGATACAAGAAAACTGTTAAAATTCTTCAGAAACGTCACTTTTGAAGTGTTTTCTTGTACTTTTAAGCCAATCAGATACCCTACGGGCTCGGAAAGTGCAACCAAACCATCAAATTTTAGCTAGAAACTGTATTTTTGTCGATTTTTATTGAATTTGAACTATATTTCAACGTTTTTTGATGGTTCTGAGCCACCAAACACACTTAAAGCATGCAGAATCGACTCAGAATAGGAAAAGGAGACGTTTAGGTCAATTTTATGCATTCTGGCGTTCGTAGATACAAGAAAACTGTTAAAATTCTTCAGAAACGTCACTTTTGAAGTGTTTTCTTGTACTTTTAAGCCAATCAGATACCCTACGGGCTCGGAAAGTGCAACGAAACCATCAAATTTTAGCTAGAAACTGTATTTTTGTCGATTTTTATTGAATTTGAACTATATTTCAACGTTTTTTGATGGTTCTGAGCCACCAAACACACTTAAAGCATGCAGAATCGACTCAGAATAGGAAAAGGAGACGTTTAGGTCAATTTTATGCATTCTGGCGTTCGTAGATACAAGAAAACTGTTAAAATTCTTCAGAAACGTCACTTTTGAAGTGTTTTCTTGTACTTTTAAGCCAATCAGATACCCTACGGGCTCGGAAAATGCAACGAAACCATCAAATTTTAGCTAGAAACTGTATTTTTGTCGATTTTTATTGAATTTGAACTATATTTCAACGTTTTTTGATGGTTCTGAGCCACCAAACACACTTAAAGCATGCAGAATCGACTCAGAATAGGAAAAGGAGACGTTTAGGTCAATTTTATGCATTCTGGCGTTCGTAGATACAAGAAAACTGTTAAAATTCTTCAGAAACGTCACTTTTGAAGTGTTTTCTTGTACTTTTAAGCCAATCAGATACCCTACGGGCTCGGAAAGTGCAACGAAACCATCAAATTTTAGCTAGAAACTGTATTTTTGTCGATTTTTATTGAATTTGAACTATATTTCAACGTTTTTTGATGGTTCTGAGCCACCAAACACACTTAAAGCATGCAGAATCGACTCAGAATAGGAAAAGGAGACGTTTAGGTCAATTTTATGCATTCTGGCGTTCGTAGATACAAGAAAACTGTTAAAATTCTTCAGAAACGTCACTTTTGAAGTGTTTTCTTGTACTTTTAAGCCAATCAGATACCCAACGGGCTCGGAAAGTGCAACGAAACCATCAAACTTTAGTTAGAAACTGTATTTTTGTCGATTTTTATTGAATTTGAACTATATTTCAACGTTTTTTGATGGTTCTGAGCCACCAAACACACTTAAAGCATGCAGAATCGACTCAGAATAGGAAAAGGAGACGTTTAGGTCAATTTTATGCATTCTGGCGTTCGTAGATACAAGAAAACTGTTAAAATTCTTCAGAAACGTCACTTTTGAAGTGTTTTCTTGTACTTTTAAGCCAATCAGATACCCTACGGGCTCGGAAAGTGCAACGAAACCATAAAATTTTAGCTAGAAACTGTATTTTTGTCGATTTTTATTGAATTTGAACTATATTTCAACGTTTTTTGATGGTTCTGAGCCACCAAACACACTTAAAGCATGCAGAATCGACTCAGAATAGGAAAAGGAGACGTTTAGGTCAAATTTATGCATTCTGGCGTTCGTAGATACAAGAAAACTGTTAAAATTCTTCAGGGACGTCACTTTTGAAGTGTTTTCTTGTACTTTTAAGCCAATCAGATACCCTACGGGCTCGGAAAGTGCAACGAAACCATCAAATTTTAGCTAGAAACTGTATTTTTGTCGATTTTTATTGAATTTGAACTATATTTCAACGTTTTTTGATGGTTCTGAGCCACCAAACACACTTAAAGCATGCAGAATCGACTCAGAATAGGAAAAGGAGACGTTTAGGTCAATTTTATGCATTCTGGCGTTCGTAGATACAAGAAAACTGTTAAAATTCTTCAGAAACGTCACTTTTGAAGTGTTTTCTTGTACTTTTAAGCCAATCAGATACCCTACGGGCTCGGAAAGTGCAACCAAACCATCAAATTTTAGCTAGAAACTGTATTTTTGTCGATTTTTATTGAATTTGAACTATATTTCAACGTTTTTTGATGGTTCTGAGCCACCAAACACACTTAAAGCATGCAGAATCGACTCAGAATAGGAAAAGGAGACGTTTAGGTCAATTTTATGCATTCTGGCGTTCGTAGATACAAGAAAACTGTTAAAATTCTTCAGAAACGTCACTTTTGAAGTGTTTTCTTGTACTTTTAAGCCAATCAGATACCCTACGGGCTCGGAAAGTGCAACGAAACCATCAAATTTTAGCTAGAAACTGTATTTTTGTCGATTTTTATTGAATTTGAACTATATTTCAACGTTTTTTGATGGTTCTGAGCCACCAAACACACTTAAAGCATGCAGAATCGACTCAGAATAGGAAAAGGAGACGTTTAGGTCAATTTTATGCATTCTGGCGTTCGTAGATACAAGAAAACTGTTAAAATTCTTCAGAAACGTCACTTTTGAAGTGTTTTCTTGTACTTTTAAGCCAATCAGATACCCAACGGGCTCGGAAAGTGCAACGAAACCATCAAATTTTAGCTAGAAACTGTATTTTTGTCGATTTTTATTGAATTTGAACTATATTTCAACGTTTTTTGATGGTTCTGAGCCACCAAACACACTTAAAGCATGCAGAATCGACTCAGAATAGGAAAAGGAGACGTTTAGGTCAATTTTATGCATTCTGGCGTTCGTAGATACAAGAAAACTGTTAAAATTCTTCAGAAACGTCACTTTTGAAGTGTTTTCTTGTACTTTTAAGCCAATCAGATACCCTACGGGCTCGGAAAGTGCAACGAAACCATCAAATTTTAGCTAGACTCTGTATTTTTGTCGATTTTTATTGAATTTGAACTATATTTCAACGTTTTTTGATGGTTCTGAGCCACCAAACACACTTAAAGCATGCAGAATCGACTCAGAATAGGAAAAGGAGACGTTTAGGTCAATTTTATGCATTCTGGCGTTCGTAGATACAAGAAAACTGTTAAAATTCTTCAGAAACGTCACTTTTGAAGTGTTTTCTTGTACTTTTAAGCCAATCAGATACCCTACGGGCTCGGAAAGTGCAACGAAACCATCAAATTTTAGCTAGAAACTGTATTTTTGTCGATTTTTAT
Organism: Zophobas morio; assembly: GCF_036711695.1. Classification (NCBI taxonomy): domain Eukaryota; kingdom Metazoa; phylum Arthropoda; class Insecta; order Coleoptera; family Tenebrionidae; genus Zophobas; species Zophobas morio. The sequence continues at coordinate 70,836 of NW_026972233.1, forward strand.
TGAATTTGAACTATATTTCAACGTTTTTTGATGGTTCTGAGCCACCAAACACACTTAAAGCATGCAGAATCGTCTCAGAATAGGAAAAGGAGACGTTTAGGTCAATTTTATGCATTCTGGCGTTCGTAGATACAAGAAAACTGTTAAAATTCTTCAGAAACGTCACTTTTGAAGTGTTTTCTTGTACTTTTAAGCCAATCAGATACCCTACGGGCTCGGAAAGTGCAACGAAACCATCAAATTTTAGCTAGAAACTGTATTTTTGTCGATTTTTATTGAATTTGAACTATATTTCAACGTTTTTTGATGGTTCTCAGCCACCAAACACACTTAAAGCATGCAGAATCGACTCAGAATAGGAAAAGGAGACGTTTAGGTCAATTTTATGCATTCTGGCGTTCGTAGATACAAGAAAACTGTTAAAATTCTTCAGAAACGTCACTTTTGAAGTGTTTTCTTGTACTTTTAAGCCAATCAGATACCCAACGGGCTCGGAAAGTGCAACGAAACCATCAAATTTTAGCTAGAAACTGTATTTTTGTCGATTTTTATTGAATTTGAACTATATTTCAACGTTTTTTGATGGTTCTGAGCCACCAAACACACTTAAAGCATGCAGAATCGACTCAGAATAGGAAAAGGAGACGTTTAGGTCAATTTTATGCATTCTGGCGTTCGTAGATACAAGAAAACTGTTAAAATTCTTCAGAAACGTCACTTTTGAAGTGTTTTCTTGTACTTTTAAGCCAATCAGATACCCTACGGGCTCGGAAAGTGCAACGAAACCATCAAATTTTAGCTAGAAACTGTATTTTTGTCGATTTTTATTGAATTTGAACTATATTTCAACGTTTTTTGATGGTTCTGAGCCACCAAACACACTTAAAGCATGCAGAATCGACTCAGAATAGGAAAAGGAGACGTTTAGGTCAATTTTATGCATTCTGGCGTTCGTAGATACAAGAAAACTGTTAAAATTCTTCAGAAACGTCACTTTTGAAGTGTTTTCTTGTACTTTTAAGCCAATCAGATACCCTACGGGCTCGGAAAGTGCAACGAAACCATCAAATTTTAGCTAGAAACTGTATTTTTGTCGATTTTTATTGAATTTGAACTATATTTCAACGTTTTTTGATGGTTCTGAGCCACCAAACACACTTAAAGCATGCAGAATCGATTCTGAATAGGAAAAGGAGACGTTTAGGTCAATTTTATGCATTCTGGGGTTCGTAGATACAAGAAAACTGTTAAAATTCTTCAGAAACGTCACTTTTGAAGTGTTTTCTTGTACTTTTAAGCCAATCAGATACCCTACGGGCTCGGAAAGTGCAACGAAACCATCAAATTTTAGCTAGAAACTGTATTTTTGTCGATTTTTATTTAATTTCAACTATATTTCAACGTTTTTTGATGGTTCTGAGCCACCAAACACACTTAAAGCATGCAGAATCGACTCAGAATAGGAAAAGGAGACGTTTAGGTCAATTTTATGCATTCTGGCGTTCGTAGATACAAGAAAACTGTTAAAATTCTTCAGAACCGTCACTTTTGAAGTGTTTTCTTGTACTTTTAAGCCAATCATATACCCTACGGGCTCGGAAAGTGCAACGAAACCATCAAATTTTAGCTAGAAACTGTATTTTTGTCGATTTTTATTGAACTTGAACTATATTTCAACGTTTTTTGATGGTTCTGAGCCACCAAACACACTTAAAGCATGCAGAATCGACTCAGAATAGGAAAAGGAGACGTTTAGGTCAATTTTATGCATTCTGGCGTTCGTAGATACAAGAAAACTGTTAAAATTCTTCAGAAACGTCACTTTTGAAGTGTTTTCTTGTACTTTTAAGCCAATCAGATACCCTACGGGCTCGGAAAGTGCAACGAAACCATCAAATTTTAGCTAGGAACTGTATTTTTGTCGATTTTTATTGAATTTGAACTATATTTCAACGTTTTTTGATGGTTCTGAGCCACCAAACACACTTAAAGCATGCAGAATCGACTCAGAATAGGAAAAGGAGACGTTTAGGTCAATTTTATGCATTCTGGCGTTCGTAGATACAAGAAAACTGTTAAAATTCTTCAGAAACGTCACTTTTGAAGTGTTTTCTTGTACTTTTAAGCCAATCAGATACCCTACGGGCTCGGAAAGTGCAACGAAACCATCAAATTTTAGCTAGAAACTGTATTTTTGTCGATTTTTATTGAATTTGAACTATATTTCAACGTTTTTTGATGGTTCTGAGCCACCAAACACACTTAAAGCATGCAGAATCGATTCAGAATAGGAAAAGGAGACGTTTAGGTCAATTTTATGCATTCTGGCGTTCGTAGATACAAGAAAACTGTTAAAATTCTTCAGAAACGTCACTTTTGAAGTGTTTTCTTGTACTTTTAAGCCAATCAGATACCCTACGGGCTCGGAAAGTGCAACGAAACCATCAAATTTTAGCTAGAAACCGTATTTTTGTCGATTTTTATTGAATTTGAACTATATTTCAAGGTTTTTTGATGGTTCTGAGCCACCAAACACACTTAAAGCATGCAGAATCGACTCAGAATAGGAAAAGGAGACGTTTAGGTCAATTTTATGCATTCTGGCGTTCGTAGATACAAGAAAACTGTTAAAATTCTTCAGAAACGTCACTTTTGAAGTGTTTTCTTGTACTTTTAAGCCAATCAGATACCCAACGGGCTCGGAAAGTGCAACGAAACCATCAAATTTTAGCTAGAAACTGTATTTTTGTCGATTTTTATTGAATTTGAACTATATTTCAACGTTTTTTGATGGTTCTGAGCCACCAAACACACTTAAAGCATGCAGAATCGACTCAGAATAGGAAAAGGAGATGTTTAGGTCAATTTTATGCATTCTGGCGTTCGTAGATACAAGAAAACTGTTAAAATTCTTCAGAAACGTCACTTTTGAAGTGTTTTCTTGTACTTTTAAGCCAATCAGATACCCTACGGGCTCGGAAAGTGCAACGAAACCATCAAATTTTAGCTAGAAACTGTATTTTTGTCGATTTTTATTGAATTTGAACTATATTTCAACGTTTTTTGATGGTTCTGAGCCACCAAACACACTTAAAGCATGCAGAATCGATTCAGAATAGGAAAAGGAGACGTTTAGGTCAATTTTATGCATTCTGGCGTTCGTAGATACAAGAAAACTGTTAAAATTCTTCAGAAACGTCACTTTTGAAGTGTTTTCTTGTACTTTTAAGCCAATCAGATACCCTACGGGCTCGGAAAGTGCAACGAAACCATCAAATTTTAGCTAGAAACCGTATTTTTGTCGATTTTTATTGAATTTGAACTATATTTCAACGTTTTTTGATGGTTCTGAGCCACCAAACACACTTAAAGCATGCAGAATCGACTCAGAATAGGAAAAGGAGACGTTTAGGTCAATTTTATGCATTCTGGCGTTCGTAGATACAAGAAAACTGTTAAAATTCTTCAGAAACGTCACTTTTGAAGTGTTTTCTTGTACTTTTAAGCCAATCAGATACCCAACGGGCTCGGAAAGTGCAACGAAACCATCAAATTTTAGCTAGAAACTGTATTTTTGTCGATTTTTATTGAATTTGAACTATATTTCAACGTTTTTTGATGGTTCTGAGCCACCAAACACACTTAAAGCATGCAGAATCGACTCAGAATAGGAAAAGGAGATGTTTAGGTCAATTTTATGCATTCTGGCGTTCGTAGATACAAGAAAACTGTTAAAATTCTTCAGAAACGTCACTTTTGAAGTGTTTTCTTGTACTTTTAAGCCAATCAGATACCCTACGGGCTCGGAAAGTGCAACGAAACCATCAAATTTTAGCTAGAAACTGTATTTTTGTCGATTTTTATTGAATTTGAACTATATTTCAACGTTTTTTGATGGTTCTGAGCCACCAAACACACTTAAAGCATGCAGAATCGACTCAGAATAGGAAAAGGAGACGTTTAGGTCAATTTTATGCATTCTGGCGTTCGTAGATACAAGAAAACTGTTAAAATTCTTCAGAAACGTCACTTTTGAAGTGTTTTCTTGTACTTTTAAGCCAATCAGATACCCCACGGGCTCGGAAAGTGCAAAGAAACCATCAAATTTTAGCTAGAAACTGTATTTTTGTCGATTTTTATTGAATTTGAACTATATTTCAACGTTTTTTGAAGGTTCTGAGCCACCAAACACACTTAAAGCATGCAGAATCGACTCAGAATAGGAAAAGGAGACGTTTAGGTCAATTTTATGCATTCTGGCGTTCGTAGATACAAGAAAACTGTTAAAATTCTTCAGAAACGTCACTTTTGAAGTGTTTTCTTGTACTTTTAAGCCAATCAGATACCCTACGGGCTCGGAAAGTGCAACGAAACCATCAAATTTTAGCTAGAAACTGTATTTTTGTCGATTTTTATTGAATTTGAACTATATTTCAACGTTTTTTGATGGTTCTGAGCCACCAAACACACTTAAAGCATGCAGAATCGACTCAGAATAGAAAAAGGAGACGTTTAGGTCAATTTTATGCATTCTGGCGTTCGTAGATACAAGAAAACTGTTAAAATTCTTCAGAAACGTCACTTTTGAAGTGTTTTCTTGTACTTTTAAGCCAATCAGATACCCTACGGGCTCGGAAAGTGCAACGAAACCATCAAATTTTAGCTAGAAACTGTATTTTTGTCGATTTTTATTGAATTTGAACTATATTTCAACGTTTTTTGATGGTTCTGAGCCACCAAACACACTTAAAGCATGCAGAATCGACTCAGAATAGGAAAAGGAGACGTTTAGGTCAATTTTATGCATTCTGGCGTTCGTAGATACAAGAAAACTGTTAAAATTCTTCAGAAACGTCACTTTTGAAGTGTTTTCTTGTACTTTTAAGCCAATCAGATACCCTACGGGCTCGGAAAGTGCAACGAAACCATCAAATTTTAGCTAGAAACTGTATTTTTGTCGATTTTTAATGAATTTGAACTATATTTCAACGTTTTTTGATGGTTCTGAGCCACCAAACACACTTAAAGCATGCAGAATCGACTCAGAATAGGAAAAGGAGACGTTTAGGTCAATTTTATGCATTCTGGCGTTCGTAGATACAAGAAAACTTTTAAAATTCTTCAGAAACGTCTCTTTTGAAGTGTTTTCTTGTACTTTTAAGCCAATCAGATACCCTACGGGCTCGGAAAGTGCAACGAAACCATCAAATTTTAGCTAGAAACTGTATTTTTGTCGATTTTTATTGAATTTGAACTATATTTCAACGTTTTTTGATGGTTCTGAGCCACCAAACACACTTAAAGCATGCAGAATCGACTCAGAATAGGAAAAGGAGACGTTTAGGTCAATTTTATGCATTCTGGCGTTCGTAGATACAAGAAAACTGTTAAAATTCTTCAGAAACGTCACTTTTGAAGTGTTTTCTTGTACTTTTAAGCCAATCAGATACCCTACGGGCTCGGAAAGTGCAACGAAACCATCAAATTTTAGCTAGAAACTGTATTTTTGTCGATTTTTATTGAATTTGAACTATATTTCAACGTTTTTTGATGGTTCTCAGCCACCAAACACACTTAAAGCATGCAGAATCGACTCAGAATAGGAAAAGGAGACGTTTAGGTCAATTTTATGCATTCTGGCGTTCGTAGATACAAGAAATCTGTTAAAATTCTTCAGAAACGTCACTTTTGAAGTGTTTTCTTGTACTTTTAAGCCAATCAGATACCCTACGGGCTCGGAAAGTGCAACGAAACCATCAAATTTTAGCTAGAAACTGTATTTTTGTCGATTTTTATTGAATTTGAACTATATTTCAACGTTTTTTGATGGTTCTGAGCCACCAAACACACTTAAAGCATGCAGAATCGACTCAGAATAGGAAAAGGAGACGTTTAGGTCAATTTTATGCATTCTGGCGTTCGTGGATACAAGAAAACTGTTAAAATTCTTCAGAAACGTCACTTTTGAAGTGTTTTCTTGTACTTTTAAGCCAATCAGATACCCAACGGGCTCGGAAAGTGCAACGAAACCATCAAATTTTAGCTAGAAACTGTATTTTTGTCGATTTTTATTGAATTTGAACTATATTTCAACGTTTTTTGATGGTTCTGAGCCACCAAACACACTTAAAGCATGCAGAATCGACTCAGAATAGGAAAAGGAGACGTTTAGGTCAATTTTATGCATTCTGGCGTTCGTAGATACAAGAAAACTGTTAAAATTCTTCAGAAACGTCACTTTTGAAGTGTTTTCTTGTACTTTTAAGCCAATCAGATACCCTACGGGCTCGGAAAGTGCAACGAAACCATCAAATTTTAGCTAGAAACTGTATTTTTGTCGATTTTTATTGAATTTGAACTATATTTCAACGTTTTTTGATGGTTCTGAGCCACCAAACACACTTAAAGCATGCAGAATCGACTCAGAATAGGAAAAGGAGACGTTTAGTTCAATTTTATGCATTCTGGCGTTCGTAGATACAAGAAAACTGTTAAAATTCTTCAGAAACGTCACTTTTGAAGTGTTTTCTTGTACTTTTAAGCCAATCAGATACCCTACGGGCTCGGAAGGTGCAACGAAACCATCAAATTTTAGCTAGAAACTGTATTTTTGTCGATTTTTATTGAATTTGAACTATATTTCAACGTTTTTTGATGGTTCTGAGCCACCAAACACACTTAAAGCATGCAGAATCGACTCAGAATAGGAAAAGGAGACGTTTAGGTCAATTTTATGCATTCTGGCGTTCGTAGATACAAGAAAACTGTTAAAATTCTTCAGAAACGTCACTTTTGAAGTGTTTTCTTGTACTTTTAAGCCAATCAGATACCCAACGGGCTCGGAAAGTGCAACGAAACCATCAAATTTTAGCTAGAAACTGTATTTTTGTCGATTTTTATTGAATTTGAACTATATTTCAACGTTTTTTGATGGTTCTGAGCCACCAAACACACTTAAAGCATGCAGAATCGACTCAGAATAGGAAAAGGAGACGTTTAGGTCAATTTTATGCATTCTGGCGTTCGTAGATACAAGAAAACTGTTAAAATTCTTCAGAAACGTCACTTTTGAAGTGTTTTCTTGTACTTTTAAGCCAATCAGATACCCTACGGGCTCGGAAAGTGCAACGAAACCATCAAATTTTAGCTAGAAACTGTATTTTTGTAGATTTTTATTGAATTTGAACTATATTTCAACGTTTTTTGATGGTTCTGAGCCACCAAACACACTTAAAGCATGCAGAATCGACTCAGAATAGGAAAAGGAGACGTTTAGGTCAATTTTATGCATTCTGGCGTTCGTAGATACAAGAAAACTGTTAAAATTCTTCAGAAACGTCACTTTTGAAGTGTTTTCTTGTACTTTTAAGCCAATCAGATACCCTACGGGCTCGGAAAGTGCAACGAAACCATCAAATTTTACCTAGAAACTGTATTTTTGTCGATTTTTATTGAATTTGAACTGCATTTCAACGTTTTTTGATGGTTCTGAGCCACCAAACACACTTAAAGCATGCAGAATCGACTCAGAATAGGAAAAGGAGACGTTTAGGTCAATTTTATGCATTCTGGCGTTCGTAGATACAAGAAAACTGTTAAAATTCTTCAGAAACGTCACTTTTGAAGTGTTTTCTTGTACTTTTAAGCCAATCAGATACCCTACGGGCTCGGAAAGTGCAACGAAACCATCAAATTTTAGCTAGAAACTGTATTTTTGTCGATTTTTATTGAATTTGAACTATATTTCAACGTTTTTTGATGGTTCTGAGCCACCAAACACACTTAAAGCATGCAGAATCGACTCAGAATAGGAAAAGGAGACGTTTAGGTCAATTTTATGCATTCTGGCGTTCGTAGATACAAGAAAACTGTTAAAATTCTTCAGAAACGTCACTTTTGAAGTGTTTTCTTGTACTTTTAAGCCAATCAGATACCCTACGGGCTCGGAAAGTGCAACGAAACCATCAAATTTTACCTAGAAACTGTATTTTTGTCGATTTTTATTGAATTTGAACTGCATTTCAACGTTTTTTGATGGTTCTGAGCCACCAAACACACTTAAAGCATGCAGAATCGACTCAGAATAGGAAAAGGAGACGTTTAGGTCAATTTTATGCATTCTGGCGTTCGTAGATACAAGAAAACTGTTAAAATTCTTCAGAAACGTCACTTTTGAAGTGTTTTCTTGTACTTTTAAGCCAATCAGATACCCTACGGGCTCGGAAAGTGCAACGAAACCATCAAATTTTAGCTAGAAACTGTATTTTTGTCGATTTTTATTGAATTTGAACTATATTTCAACGTTTTTTGATGGTTCTGAGCCACCAAACACACTTAAAGCATGCAGAATCGACTCAGAATAGGAAAAGGAGACGTTTAGGTCAATTTTATGCATTCTGGCGTTCGTAGATACAAGAAAACTGTTAAAATTCTTCAGAAACGTCACTTTTGAAGTGTTTTCGTGTACTTTTAAGCCAATCAGATACCCAACGGGCTCGGAAAGTGCAACGAAACCATCAAATTTTAGCTAGAAACTGTATTTTTGTCGATTTTTATTGAATTTGAACTATATTTCAACGTTTTTTGATGGTTCTGAGCCACCAAACACACTTAAAGCATGCAGAATCGACTCAGAATAGGAAAAGGAGACGTTTAGGTCAATTTTATGCATTCTGGCGTTCGTAGATACAAGAAAACTGTTAAAATTCTTCAGAAACGTCACTTTTGAAGTGTTTTCTTGTACTTTTAAGCCAATCAGATACCCTACGGGCTCGGAAAGTGCAACGAAACCATCAAATTTTAGCTAGAAACTGTATTTTTGTCGATTTTTATTGAATTTGAACTATATTTCAACGTTTTTTGATGGTTCTGAGCCACCAAACACACTTAAAGCATGCAGAATCGACTCAGAATAGGAAAAGGAGACGTTTAGGTCAATTTTATGCATTCTGGCGTTCGTAGATACAAGAAAACTGTTAAAATTCTTCAGAAACGTCACTTTTGAAGTGTTTTCTTGTACTTTTAAGCCAATCAGATACCCTACGGGCTCGGAAAGTGCAACGAAACCATCAAATTTTAGCTAGAAACTGTATTTTTGTAGATTTTTATTGAATTTGAACTATATTTCAACGTTTTTTGATGGTTCTGAGCCACCAAACACACTTAAAGCATGCAGAATCGACTCAGAATAGGAAAAGGAGACGTTTAGGTCAATTTTATGCATTCTGGCGTTCGTAGATACAAGAAAACTGTTAAAATTCTTCAGAAACGTCACTTTTGAAGTGTTTTCTTGTACTTTTAAGCCAATCAGATACCCTACGGGCTCGGAAAGTGCAACGAAACCATCAAATTTTACCTAGAAACTGTATTTTTGTCGATTTTTATTGAATTTGAACTGCATTTCAACGTTTTTTGATGGTTCTGAGCCACCAAACACACTTAAAGCATGCAGAATCGACTCAGAATAGGAAAAGGAGACGTTTAGGTCAATTTTATGCATTCTGGCGTTCGTAGATACAAGAAAAATGTTAAAATTCTTCAGAAACGTCACTTTTGAAGTGTTTTCTTGTACTTTTAAGCCAATCAGATACCCTACGGGCTCGGAAAGTGCAACGAAACCATCAAATTTTAGCTAGAAACTGTATTTTTGTCGATTTTTATTGAATTTGAACTATATTTCAACGTTTTTTGATGGTTCTGAGCCACCAAACACACTTAAAGCATGCAGAATCGACTCAGAATAGGAAAAGGAGACGTTTAGGTCAATTTTATGCATTCTGGCGTTCGTAGATACAAGAAAACTGTTAAAATTCTTCAGAAACGTCACTTTTGAAGTGTTTTCTTGTACTTTTAAGCCAATCAGATACCCTACGGGCTCGGAAAGTGCAACGAAACCATCAAATTTTACCTAGAAACTGTATTTTTGTCGATTTTTATTGAATTTGAACTGCATTTCAACGTTTTTTGATGGTTCTGAGCCACCAAACACACTTAAAGCATGCAGAATCGACTCAGAATAGGAAAAGGAGACGTTTAGGTCAATTTTATGCATTCTGGCGTTCGTAGATACAAGAAAACTGTTAAAATTCTTCAGAAACGTCACTTTTGAAGTGTTTTCTTGTACTTTTAAGCCAATCAGATACCCTACGGGCTCGGAAAGTGCAACGAAACCATCAAATTTTAGCTAGAAACTGTATTTTTGTCGATTTTTATTGAATTTGAACTATATTTCAACGTTTTTTGATGGTTCTGAGCCACCAAACACACTTAAAGCATGCAGAATCGACTCAGAATAGGAAAAGGAGACGTTTAGGTCAATTTTATGCATTCTGGCGTTCGTAGATACAAGAAAACTGTTAAAATTCTTCAGAAACGTCACTTTTGAAGTGTTTTCTTGTACTTTTAAGCCAATCAGATACCCTACGGGCTCGGAAAGTGCAACGAAACCATCAAATTTTACCTAGAAACTGTATTTTTGTCGATTTTTATTGAATTTGAACTACATTTCAACGTTTTTTGATGGCTCTGAGCCACCAAACACACTTAAAGCATGCAGAATCGACTCAGAATAGGAAAAGGAGACGTTTAGGTCAATTTTATGCATTCTGGCGTTCGTAGATACAAGAAAACTGTTAAAATTCTTCAGAAACGTCACTTTTGAAGTGTTTTCTTGTACTTTTAAGCCAATCAGATACCCTACGGGCTCGGAAAGTGCAACGAAACCATCAAATTTTAGCTAGAAACTGTATTTTTGTCGATTTTTATTGAATTTGAACTATATTTCAACGTTTTTTGATGGTTCTGAGCCACCAAACACACTTAAAGCATGCAGAATCGACTCAGAATAGGAAAAGGAGACGTTTAGGTCAATTTTATGCATTCTGGCGTTCGTAGATACAAGAAAACTGTTAAAATTCTTCAGAAACGTCACTTTTGAAGTGTTTTCTTGTACTTTTAAGCCAATCAGATACCCTACGGGCTCGGAAAGTGCAACGAAACCATCAAATTTTAGCTAGAAACTGTATTTTTGTCGATTTTTATTGAATTTGAACTATATTTCAACGTTTTTTGATGGTTCTGAGCCACCAAACACACTTAAAGCATGCAGAATCGACTCAGAATAGGAAAAGGAGACGTTTAGGTCAATTTTATGCATTCTGGCGTTCGTAGATACAAGAAAACTGTTAAAATTCTTCAGAAACGTCACTTTTGAAGTGTTTTCTTGTACTTTTAAGCCAATCAGATACCCTACGGGCTCGGAAAGTGCAACGAAACCATCAAATTTTAGCTAGAAACTGTATTTTTGTCGATTTTTATTGAATTTGAACTATATTTCAACGTTTTTTGATGGTTCTGAGCCACCAAACACACTTAAAGCATGCAGAATCGACTCAGAATAGGAAAAGGAGACGTTTAGGTCAATTTTATGCATTCTGGCGTTCGTAGATACAAGAAAACTGTTAAAATTCTTCAGAAACGTCACTTTTGAAGTGTTTTCTTGTACTTTTAAGCCAATCAGATACCCTACGGGCTCGGAAAGTGCAACGAAACCATCAAATTTTAGCTAGAAACTGTATTTTTGTCGATTTTTATTGAATTTGAACTATATTTCAACGTTTTTTGATGGTTCTGAGCCACCAAACACACTTAAAGCATGCAGAATCGACTAAGAATAGGAAAAGGAGACGTTTAGGTCAATTTTATGCATTCTGGCGTTCGTAGATACAAGAAAACTGTTAAAATTCTTCAGAAACGTCACTTTTGAAGTGTTTTCTTGTACTTTTAAGCCAATCAGATACCCTACGGGCTCGGAAAGTGCAACGAAACCATCAAATTTTAGCTAGAAACTGTATTTTTGTCGATTTTTATTGAATTTGAACTATATTTCAACGTTTTTTGATGGTTCTGAGCCACCAAACACACTTAAAGCATGCAGAATCGACTCAAAATAGGAAAAGGAGACGTTTAGGTCAATTTTATGCATTCTGGCGTTCGTAGATACAAGAAAACTGTTAAAATTCTTCAGAAACGTCACTTTTGAAGTGTTTTCTTGTACTTTTAAGCCAATCAGATACCCTACGGGCTCGGAAAGTGCAACGAAACCATCAAATTTTAGCTAGAAACTGTATTTTTGTCGATTTTTATTGAATTTGAACTATATTTCAACGTTTTTTGATGGTTCTGAGCCACCAAACACACTTAAAGCATGCAGAATCGACTCAGAATAGGAAAAGGAGACGTTTAGGTCAATTTTATGCATTCTGGCGTTCGTAGATACAAGAAAACTGTTAAAATTCTTCAGAAACGTCACTTTTGAAGTGTTTTCTTGTACTTTTAAGCCAATCAGATACCCTACGGGCTCGGAAAGTGCAACGAAACCATCAAATTTTAGCTAGAAACTGTATTTTTGTCGATTTTTATTGAATTTGAACTATATTTCAACGTTTTTTGATGGTTCTGAGCCACCAAACACACTTAAAGCATGCAGAATCGACTCAGAATAGGAAAAGGAGACGTTTAGGTCAATTTTATGCATTCTGGCGTTCGTAGATACAAGAAAACTGTTAAAATTCTTCAGAAACGTCACTTTTGAAGTGTTTTCTTGTACTTTTAAGCCAATCAGATACCCTACGGGCTCGGAAAGTGCAACGAAACCATCAAATTTTACCTAGAAACTGTATTTTTGTCGATTTTTATTGAATTTGAACTGCATTTCAACGTTTTTTGATGGTTCTGAGCCACCAAACACACTTAAAGCATGCAGAATCGACTCAGAATAGGAAAAGGAGACGTTTAGGTCAATTTTATGCATTCTGGCGTTCGTAGATACAAGAAAACTGTTAAAATTCTTCAGAAACGTCACTTTTGAAGTGTTTTCTTGTACTTTTAAGCCAATCAGATACCCTACGGGCTCGGAAAGTGCAACGAAACCATCAAATTTTAGCTAGAAACTGTATTTTTGTCGATTTTTATTGAATTTGAACTATATTTCAACGTTTTTTGATGGTTCTGAGCCACCAAACACACTTAAAGCATGCAGAATCGACTCAGAATAGGAAAAGGAGACGTTTAGGTCAATTTTATGCATTCTGGGGTTCGTAGATACAAGAAAACTGTTAAAATTCTTCAGAAACGTCACTTTTGAAGTGTTTTCTTGTACTTTTAAGCCAATCAGATACCCTACGGGCTCGGAAAGTGCAACGAAACCATCAAATTTTAGCTAGAAACTGTATTTTTGTCGATTTTTATTGAATTTGAACTATATTTCAAGGTTTTTTGATGGTTCTGAGCCACCAAACACACTTAAAGCATGCAGAATCGACTCAGAATAGGAAAAGGAGACGTTTAGGTCAATTTTATGCATTCTGGCGTTCGTAGATACAAGAAAACTGTTAAAATTCTTCAGAAACGTCACTTTTGAAGTGTTTTCTTGTACTTTTAAGCCAATCAGATACCCTACGGGCTCGGAAAGTGCAACGAAACCATCAAATTTTAGCTAGAAACTGTATTTTTGTCGATTTTTATTGAATTTGAACTATATTTCAACGTTTTTTGATGGTTCTGAGCCACCAAACACACTTAAAGCATGCAGAATCGACTCAGAATAGGAAAAGGAGACGTTTAGGTCAATTTTATGCATTCTGGCGTTCGTAGATACAAGAAAACTGTTAAAATTCTTCAGAAACGTCACTTTTGAAGTGTTTTCTTGTACTTTTAAGCCAATCAGATACCCTACGGGCTCGGAAAGTGCAACGAAACCATCAAATTTTAGCTAGAAACTGTATTTTTGTCGATTTTTATTGAATTTGAACTATATTTCAAGGTTTTTTGATGGTTCTGAGCCACCAAACACACTTAAAGCATGCAGAATCGACTCAGAATAGGAAAAGGAGACGTTTAGGTCAATTTTATGCATTCTGGCGTTCGTAGATACAAGAAAACTGTTAAAATTCTTCAGAAACGTCACTTTTGAAGTGTTTTCTTGTACTTTTAAGCCAATCAGATACCCTACGGGCTCGGAAAGTGCAACGAAACCATCAAATTTTAGCTAGAAACTGTATTTTTGTCGATTTTTATTGAATTTGAACTATATTTCAACGTTTTTTGATGGTTCTGAGCCACCAAACACAGTTAAAGCATGCAGAATCGACTCAGAATAGGAAAAGGAGACGTTTAGGTCAATTTTATGCATTCTGGCGTTCGTAGATACAAGAAAACTGTTAAAATTCTTCAGAAACGTCACTTTTGAAGTGTTTTCTTGTACTTTTAAGCCAATCAGATACCCTACGGGCTCGGAAAGTGCAACGAAACCATCAAATTTTAGCTAGAAACTGTATTTTTGTCGATTTTTATTGAATTTGAACTATATTTCAACGTTTTTTGATGGTTCTGAGCCACCAAACACACTTAAAGCATGCAGAATCGACTCAGAATAGGAAAAGGAGACGTTTAGGTCAATTTTATGCATTCTGGCATTCGTAGATACAAGAAAACTGTTAAAATTCTTCAGAAACGTCACTTTTGAAGTGTTTTCTTGTACTTTTAAGCCATTCAGATACCCTACGGGCTCGGAAAGTGCAACGAAACCATCAAATTTTAGCTAGAAACTGTATTTTTGTCGATTTTTATTGAATTTGAACTATATTTCAACGTTTTTTGATGGTTCTGAGCCACCAAACACACTTAAAGCATGCAGAATCGACTCAGAATAGGAAAAGGAGACGTTTAGGTCAATTTTATGCATTCTGGCGTTCGTAGATACAAGAAAACTGTTAAAATTCTTCAGAAACGTCACTTTTGAAGTGTTTTCTTGTACTTTTAAGCCACTCAGATACCCAACGGGCTCGGAAAGTGCAACGAAACCATCAAATTTTAGCTAGAAACTGTATTTTTGTCGATTTTTATTGAATTTGAACTATATTTCAACGTTTTTTTGATGGTTCTGAGCCACCAAACACACTTAAAGCATGCAGAATCGACTCAGAATAGGAAAAGGAGACGTTTAGGTCAATTTTATGCATTCTGGCGTTCGTAGATCCAAGAAAACTGTTAAAATTCTTCAGAAACGTCACTTTTGAAGTGTTTTCTTGTACTTTTAAGCCAATCAGATACCCTACGGGCTCGGAAAGTGCAACGAAACCATCAAATTTTAGCTAGAAACTGTATTTTTGTCGATTTTTATTGAATTTGAACTATATTTCAACGTTTTTTGATGGTTCTGAGCCACCAAACACACTTAAAGCATGCAGAATCGACTCAGAATAGGAAAAGGAGACGTTTAGGTCAATTTTATGCATTCTGGCGTTCGTAGATACAAGAAAACTGTTAAAATTCTTCAGGAACGTCACTTTTGAAGTGTTTTCTTGTACTTTTAAGCCAATCAGATATCCTACGGGCTCGGAAAGTGCAACGAAACCATCAAATTTTAGCTAGAAACTGTATTTTTGTCGATTTTTATTGAATTTGAACTATATTTCAACGTTTTTTGATGGTTCTGAGCCACCAAACACACTTAAAGCATGCAGAATCGACTCAGAATAGGAAAAGGAGACGTTTAGGTCAATTTTATGCATTCTGGCGTTCGTAGATACAAGAAAACTGTTAAAATTCTTCAGGAACGTCACTTTTGAAGTGTTTTCTTGTACTTTTAAGCCAATCAGATACCCTATGGGCTCGGAAAGTGCAACGAAACCATCAAATTTTAGCTAGAAACTGTATTTTTGTCGATTTTTATTGAATTTGAACTATATTTCAACGTTTTTTGATGGTTCTTAGCCACCAAACACACTTAAAGCATGCAGAATCGACTCAGAATAGGAAAAGGAGACGTTTAGGTCAATTTTATGCATTCTGGCGTTCGTAGATACAAGAAAACTGTTAAAATTCTTCAGAAACGTCACTTTTGAAGTGTTTTCTTGTACTTTTAAGCCAATCAGATACCCTACGGGCTCGGAAAGTGCAACGAAACCATCAAATTTTAGCTAGAAACAGTATTTTTGTCGATTTTTATTGAATTTGAACTATATTTCAACGTTTTTTGATGGTTCTGAGCCACCAAACACACTTAAAGCATGCAGAATCGACTCAGAACAGGAAAAGGAGACGTTTAGGTCAATTTTATGCATTCTGGCGTTCGTAGATACAAGAAAACTGTTAAAATTCTTCAGAAACGTCACTTTTGAAGTGTTTTCTTGTACTTTTAAGCCAATCAGATACCCTACGGGCTCGGAAAGTGCAACGAAACGATCAAATTTTAGCTTGAAACTGTATTTTTGTCGATTTTTATTGAATTTGAACTATATTTCAACGTTTTTTGATGGTTCTGAGCCACCAAACACACTTAAAGCATGCAGAATCGACTCAGAATAGGAAAAGGAGACGTTTAGGTCAATTTTATGCATTCTGGCGTTCGTAGATACAAGAAAACTGTTAAAATTCTTCAGAAACGTCACTTTTGAAGTGTTTTCTTGTACTTTTAAGCCAATCAGATACCCTACGGGCTCGGAAAGTGCAACGAAACCATCAAATTTTAGCTAGAAACTGTATTTTTGTCGATTTTTATTGAATTTGAACTATATTTCAACGTTTTTTGATGGTTCTGAGCCACCAAACACACTTAAAGCATGCAGAATCGACTCAGAATAGGAAAAGGAGACGTTTAGGTCAATTTTATGCATTCTGGCGTTCGTAGATACAAGAAAACTGTTAAAATTCTACAGGAACGTCACTTTTGAAGTGTTTTCTTGTACTTTTAAGCCAATCAGATACCCTACGGGCTCGGAAAGTGCAACGAAACCATCAAATTTTAGCTAGAAACTGTATTTTTGTCGATTTTTATTGAATTTGAACTATATTTCAACGTTTTTTGATGGTTCTGAGCCACCAAACACACTTAAAGCATGCAGAATCGACTCAGAATAGGAAAAGGAGACGTTTAGGTCAATTTTATGCATTCTGGCGTTCGTAGATACAAGAAAACTGTTAAAATTCTTCAGAAACATCACTTTTGAAGTGTTTTCTTGTACTTTTAAGCCAATCAGATACCCAACGGGCTCGGAAAGTGCAACGAAACCATCAAATTTTAGCTAGAAACTGTATTTTTGTCGATTTTTATTGAATTTGAACTATATTTCAACGTTTTTTGATGGTTCTGAGCCACCAAACACACTTAAAGCATGCAGAATCGACTCAGAATAGGAAAAGGAGACGTTTAGGTCAATTTTATGCATTCTGGCGTTCGTAGATACAAGAAAACTGTTAAAATTCTTCAGAAACGTCACTTTTGAAGTGTTTTCTTGTACTTTTAAGCCAATCAGATACCCTACGGGCTCGGAAAGTGCAACGAAACCATCAAATTTTAGCTAGAAACAGTATTTTTGTCGATTTTTATTGAATTTGAACTATATTTCAACGTTTTTTGATGGTTCTGAGCCACCAAACACACTTAAAGCATGCAGAATCGACTCAGAATAGGAAAAGGAGACGTTTAGGTCAATTTTATGCATTCTGGCGTTCGTAGATACAAGAAAACTGTTAAAATTCTTCAGAAACGTCACTTTTGAAGGGTTTTCTTGTACTTTTAAGCCAATCAGATACCCTACGGGCTCGGAAAGTGCAACGAAACCATCAAATTTTAGCTAGAAACTGTATTTTTGTCGATTTTTATTGAATTTGAACTATATTTCAACGTTTTTTGATGGTTCTGAGCCACCAAACACATTTAAAGCATGCAGAATCGACTCAGAATAGGAAAAGGAGTCGTTTAGGTCAATTTTATGCATTCTGGCGTTCGTAGATACAAGAAAACTGTTAAAATTCTTCAGAAACGTCACTTTTGAAGTGTTTTCTTGTACTTTTAAGCCAATCAGATACCCTACGGGCTCGGAAAGTGCAACGAAACCATCAAATTTTAGCTAGAAACTGTATTTTTGTCGATTTTTATTGAATTTGAACTATATTTCAACGTTTTTTGATGGTTCTGAGCCACCAAACACACTTAAAGCATGCAGAATCGACTCAGAATAGGAAAAGGAGACGTTTAGGTCAATTTTATGCATTCTGGCGTTCGTAGATACAAGAAAACTGTTAAAATTCTTCAGAAACGTCACTTTTGAAGTGTTTTCTTGTACTTTTAAGCCAATCAGATACCCTACGGGCTCGGAAAGTGCAACGAAACCATCAAATTTTAGCTAGAAACTGTATTTTTGTCGATTTTTATTGAATTTGAACTATTTTTCAACGTTTTTTGATGGTTCTGAGCCACCAAACACACTTAAAGCATGCAGAATCGACTCAGAATAGGAAAAGGAGACGTTTAGGTCAATTTTATGCATTCTGGCGTTCGTAGATACAAGAAAACTGTTAAAATTCTTCAGAAACGTCACTTTTGAAGTGTTTTCTTGTACTTTTAACCCAATCAGATGCCCGACGGGCTCGGAAAGTGCAACGAAACCATCAAATTTTAGCTAGAAACTGTATTTTTGTCGATTTTTATTGAATTTGAACTATATTTCAACGTTTTTTGATGGTTCTGAGCCACCAAACACACTTAAAGCATGCAGAATCGACTCAGAATAGGAAAAGGAGACGTTTAGGTCAATTTTATGCATTCTGGCGTTCGTAGATACAAGAAAACTGTTAAAATTCTTCAGAAACGTCACTTTTGAAGTGTTTTCTTGTACTTTTAAGCCAATCAGATACCCTACGGGCTCGGAAAGTGCAACGAAACCATCAAATTTTAGCTAGAAACTGTATTTTTGTCGATTTTTATTGAATTTGAACTATATTACAACGTTTTTTGATGGTTCTGAGCCACCAAACACACTTAAAGCATGCAGAATCGACTCAGAATAGGAAAAGGAGACGTTTAGGTCAATTTTATGCATTCTGGCGTTCGTAGATACAAGAAAACTGTTAAAATTCTTCAGAAACGTCACTTTTGAAGTGTTTTCTTGTACTTTTAAGCCAATCAGATACCCAACGGGCTCGGAAAGTGCAACGAAACCATCAAATTTTAGCTAGAAACTGTATTTTTGTCGATTTTTATTGAATTTGAACTATTTTTCAACGTTTTTTGATGGTTCTGAGCCACCAAACACACTTAAAGCATGCAGAATCGACTCAGAATAGGAAAAGGAGACGTTTAGGTCAATTTTATGCATTCTGGCGTTCGTAGATACAAGAAAACTGTTAAAATTCTTCAGAAACGTCACTTTTGAAGTGTTTTCTTGTACTTTTAACCCAATCAGATGCCCTACGGGCTCGGAAAGTGCAACGAAACCATCAAATTTTAGCTAGAAACTGTATTTTTGTCGATTTTTATTGAATTTGAACTATATTTCAACGTTTTTTGATGGTTCTGAGCCACCAAACACACTTAAAGCATGCAGAATCGACTCAGAATAGGAAAAGGAGACGTTTAGGTCAATTTTATGCATTCTGGCGTTCGTAGATACAAGAAAACTGTTAAAATTCTTCAGAAACGTCACTTTTGAAGTGTTTTCTTGTACTTTTAAGCCAATCAGATACCCAACGGGCTCGGAAAGTGCAACGAAACCATCAAATTTTAGCTAGAAACTGTATTTTTGTCGATTTTTATTGAATTTGAACTATATTTCAACGTTTTTTGATGGTTCTGAGCCACCAAACACACTTAAAGCATGCAGAATCGACTCAGAATAGGAAAAGGAGACGTTTAGGTCAATTTTATGCATTCTGGCGTTCGTAGATACAAGAAAACTGTTAAAATTCTTCAGAAACGTCACTTTTGAAGTGTTTTCTTGTACTTTTAAGCCAATCAGATACCCTACGGGCTCGGAAAGTGCAACGAAACCATCAAATTTTAGCTAGAAACTGTATTTTTGTCGATTTTTATTGAATTTGAACTATATTTCAACGTTTTTTGATGGTTCTGAGCCACCAAACACACTTAAAGCATGCAGAATCGACTCAGAATAGGAAAAGGAGACGTTTAGGTCAATTTTATGCATTCTGGCGTTCGTAAATACAAGAAAACTGTCAAAATTCTTCAGAAACGTCACTTTTGAAGTGTTTTCTTGTACTTTTAAGCCAATCAGATACCCTACGGGCTCGGAAAGTGCAACGAAACCATCAAATTTTAGCTAGAAACTGTATTTTTGTCGATTTTTATTGAATTTGAACTATTTTTCAACGTTTTTTGATGGTTCTGAGCCACCAAACACACTTAAAGCATGCAGAATCGACTCAGAATAGGAAAAGGAGACGTTTAGGTCAATTTTATGCATTCTGGCGTTCGTAGATACAAGAAAACTGTTAAAATTCTTCAGAAACGTCACTTTTGAAGTGTTTTCTTGTACTTTTAACCCAATCAGATGCCCTACGGGCTCGGAAAGTGCAACGAAACCATCAAATTTTAGCTAGAAACTGTATTTTTGTCGATTTTTATTGAATTTGAACTATATTTCAACGTTTTTTGATGGTTCTGAGCCACCAAACACACTTAAAGCATGCAGAATCGACTCAGAATAGGAAAAGGAGACGTTTAGGTCAATTTTATGCATTCTGGCGTTCGTAGATACAAGAAAACTGTTAAAATTCTTCAGAAACGTCACTTTTGAAGTGTTTTCTTGTACTTTTAAGCCAATCAGATACCCTACGGGCTCGGAAAGTGCAACGAAACCATCAAATTTTAGCTAGAAACTGTATTTTTGTCGATTTTTATTGAATTTGAACTATATTACAACGTTTTTTGATGGTTCTGAGCCACCAAACACACTTAAAGCATGCAGAATCGACTCAGAATAGGAAAAGGAGACGTTTAGGTCAATTTGATGCATTCTGGCGTTCGTAGATACAAGAAAACTGTTAAAATTCTTCAGAAACGTCACTTTTGAAGTGTTTTCTTGTACTTTTAAGCCAATCAGATACCCAACGGGCTCGGAAAGTGCAACGAAACCATCAAATTTTAGCTACAAACTGTATTTTTGTCGATTTTTATTGAATTTGAACTATATTTCAACGTTTTTTGATGGTTCTGAGCCACCAAACACACTTAAAGCATGCAGAATCGACTCAGAATAGGAAAAGGAGACGTTTAGGTCGATTTTATGCATTCTGGCGTTCGTAGATACAAGAAAACTGTTAAAATTCTTCAGGAACGTCACTTTTGAAGTGTTTTCTTGTACTTTTAAGCCAATCAGATACCCTACGGGCTCGGAAAGTGCAACGAAACCATCAAATTTTAGCTAGAAACTGTATTTTTGTCGATTTTTATTGAATTTGAACTATATTTCAATGTTTTTTGATGGTTCTGAGCCACCAAACACACTTAAAGCATGCAGAATCGACTCAGAATAGGAAAAGGAGACGTTTAGGTCAATTTTATGCATTCTGGCGTTCGTAGATACAAGAAAACTGTTAAAATTCTTCAGAAACGTCACTTTTGAAGTGTTTTCTTGTACTTTTAAGCCAATCAGATATCCTACGGGCTCGGAAAGTGCAACGAAACCATCAAATTTTAGCTAGAAACTGTATTTTTGTCGATTTTTATTGAATTTGAACTATATTTCAACGTTTTTTGATGGTTCTGAGCCACCAAACACACTTAAAGCATGCAGAATCGACTCAGAATAGGAAAAGGAGACGTTTAGGTCAATTTTATGCATTCTGGCGTTCGTAGATACAAGAAAACTGTTAAAATTCTTCAGAAACGTCACTTTTGAAGTGTTTTCTTGTACTTTTAAGCCAATCAGATACCCTACGGGCTCGGAAAGTGCAACGAAACCATCAAATTTTAGCTAGAAACTGTATTTTTGTCGATTTTTATTGAATTTGAACTATATTTCAACGTTTTTTGATGGTTCTGAGCCACCAAACACACTTAAAGCATGCAGAATCGACTCAGAATAGGAAAAGGAGACGTTTAGGTCAATTTTATGCATTCTGGCGTTCGTAGATACAAGAAAACTGTTAAAATTCTTCAGAAACGTCACTTTTGAAGTGTTTTCTTGTACTTTTAAGCCAATCAGATACCCCACGGGCTCGGAAAGTGCAACGAAACCATCAAATTTTAGCTAGAAACTGTATTTTTGTCGATTTTTATTGAATTTGAACTATTTTTCAACGTTTTTTGATGGTTCTGAGCCACCAAACACACTTAAAGCATGCAGAATCGACTCAGAATAGGAAAAGGAGACGTTTAGGTCAATTTTATGCATTCTGGCGTTCGTAGATACAAGAAAACTGTTAAAATTCTTCAGAAACGTCACTTTTGAAGTGTTTTCTTGTACTTTTAACCCAATCAGATGCCCTACGGGCTCGGAAAGTGCAACGAAACCATCAAATTTTAGCTAGAAACTGTATTTTTGTCGATTTTTATTGAATTTGAACTATATTTCAACGTTTTTTGATGGTTCTGAGCCACCAAACACACTTAAAGCATGCAGAATCGACTCAGAATAGGAAAAGGAGACGTTTAGGTCAATTTTATGCATTCTGGCGTTCGTAGATACAAGAAAACTGTTAAAATTCTTCAGAAACGTCACTTTTGAAGTGTTTTCTTGTACTTTTAAGCCAATCAGATACCCTACGGGCTCGGAAAGTGCAACGAAACCATCAAATTTTAGCTAGAAACTGTATTTTTGTCGATTTTTATTGAATTTGAACTATATTACAACGTTTTTTGATGGTTCTGAGCCACCAAACACACTTAAAGCATGCAGAATCGACTCAGAATAGGAAAAGGAGACGTTTAGGTCAATTTTATGCATTCTGGCGTTCGTAGATACAAGAAAACTGTTAAAATTCTTCAGAAACGTCACTTTTGAAGTGTTTTCTTGTACTTTTAAGCCAATCAGATACCCAACGGGCTCGGAAAGTGCAACGAAACCATCAAATTTTAGCTAGAAACTGTATTTTTGTCGATTTTTATTGAATTTGAACTATATTTCAACGTTTTTTGATGGTTCTGAGCCACCAAACACACTTAAAGCATGCAGAATCGACTCAGAATAGGAAAAGGAGACGTTTAGGTCAATTTTATGCATTCTGGCGTTCGTAGATACAAGAAAACTGTTAAAATTCTTCAGGAACGTCACTTTTGAAGTGTTTTCTTGTACTTTTAAGCCAATCAGATACCCTACGGGCTCGGAAAGTGCAACGAAACCATCAAATTTTAGCTAGAAACTGTATTTTTGTCGATTTTTATTGAATTTGAACTATATTTCAACGTTTTTTGATGGTTCTGAGCCACCAAACACACTTAAAGCATGCAGAATCGACTCAGAATAGGAAAAGGAGACGTTTAGGTCAATTTTATGCATTCTGGCGTTCGTAGATACAAGAAAACTGTTAAAATTCTTCAGAAACGTCACTTTTGAAGTGTTTTCTTGTACTTTTAAGCCAATCAGATACCCTACGGGCTCGGAAAGTGCAACGAAACCATCAAATTTTAGCTAGAAACTGTATTTTGTCGATTTTTATTGAATTTGAACTATATTTCAACGTTTTTTGATGGTTCTGAGCCACCAAACACACTTAAAGCATGCAGAATCGACTCAGAATAGGAAAAGGAGACGTTTAGGTCAATTTTATGCATTCTGGCGTTCGTAGATACAAGAAAACTGTTAAAATTCTTCAGAAACGTCACTTTTGAAGTGTTTTCTTGTACTTTTAAGCCAATCAGATACCCTACGGGCTCGGAAAGTGCAACGAAACCATCAAATTTTAGCTAGAAACTGTATTTTTGTCGATTTTTATTGAATTTGAACTATATTTCAACGTTTTTTGATGGTTCTGAGCCACCAAACACACTTAAAGCATGCAGAATCGACTCAGAATAGGAAAAGGAGACGTTTAGGTCAATTTTATGCATTCTGGCGTTCGTAGATACAAGAAAACTGTTAAAATTCTTCAGAAACGTCACTTTTGAAGTGTTTTCTTGTACTTTTAAGCCAATCAGATACCCTACGGGCTCGGAAAGTGCAACGAAACCATCAAATTTTAGTTAGAAACTGTATTTTTGTCGATTTTTATTGAATTTGAACTATATTTCAACGTTTTTTGATGGTTCTGAGCCACCAAACACACTTAAAGCATGCAGAATCGACTCAGAATAGGAAAAGGAGACGTTTAGGTCAATTTTATGCATTCTGGCGTTCGTAGATACAAGAAAACTGTTAAAATTCTTCAGAAACGTCACTTTTGAAGTGTTTTCTTGTACTTTTAAACCAATCAGATACCCTACGGGCTCGGAAAGTGCAACGAAACCATCAAATTTTAGCTAGAAACTGTATTTTTGTCGATTTTTATTGAATTTGAACTATATTTCAACGTTTTTTGATGGTTCTGAGCCACCAAACACACTTAAAGCATGCAGAATCGACTCAGAATAGGAAAAGGAGACGTTTAGGTCAATTTTATGCATTCTGGCGTTCGTAGATACAAGAAAACTGTTAAAATTCTTCAGAAACGTCACTTTTGAAGTGTTTTCTTGTACTTTTAAGCCAATCAGATACCCTACGGGCTCGGAAAGTGCAACGAAACCATCAAATTTTAGTTAGAAACTGTATTTTTGTCGATTTTTATTGAATTTGAACTATATTTCAACGTTTTTTGATGGTTCTGAGCCACCAAACACACTTAAAGCATGCAGAATCGACTCAGAATAGGAAAAGGTGACGTTTAGGTCAATTTTATGCATTCTGGCGTTCGTAGATACAAGAAAACTGTTAAAATTCTTCAGAAACGTCACTTTTGAAGTGTTTTCTTGTACTTTTAAGCCAATCAGATACCCTACGGGCTCGGAAAGTGCAACGAAACCATCAAATTTTAGCTAGAAACTGTATTTTTGTCGATTTTTATTGAATTTGAACTATATTTCAACGTTTTTTGATGGTTCTGAGCCACCAGACACACTTAAAGCATGCAGAATCGACTCAGAATAGGAAAAGGAGACGTTTAGGTCAATTTTATGCATTCTGGCGTTCGTAGACACAAGAAAACTGTTAAAATTCTTCAGAAACGTCACTTTTGAAGTGTTTTCTTGTACTTTTAAGCCAATCAGATACCCAACGGGCTCGGAAAGTGCAACGAAACCATCAAATTTTAGCTAGAAACTGTATTTTTGTCGATTTTTATTGAATTTGAACTATATTTCAACGTTTTTTGATGGTTCTGAGCCACCAAACACACTTAAAGCATGCAGAATCGACTCAGAATAGGAAAAGGAGACGTTTAGGTCAATTTTATGCATTCTGGCGTTCGTAGATACAAGAAAACTGTTAAAATTCTTCAGAAACGTCACTTTTGAAGTGTTTTCTTGTACTTTTAAGCCAATCAGATACCCTACGGGCTCGGAAAGTGCAACGAAACCATCAAATTTTAGCTAGAAACTGTATTTTTGTCGATTTTTATTGAATTTGAACTATATTTCAACGTTTTTTGATGGTTCTGAGCCACCAAACACACTTAAAGCATGCAGAATCGACTCAGAATAGGAAAAGGAGACGTTTAGGTCAATTTTATGCATTCTGGCGTTCGTAGACACAAGAAAACTGTTAAAATTCTTCAGAAACGTCACTTTTGAAGTGTTTTCTTGTACTTTTAAGCCAATCAGATACCCTACGGGCTCGGAAAGTGCAACGAAACCATCAAATTTTAGCTAGAAACTGTATTTTTGTCGATTTTTATTGAATTTGAACAATATTTCAACGTTTTTTGATGGTTCTGAGCCACCAAAAACACTTAAAGCATGCAGAATCGACTCAGAATAGGAAAAGGAGACGTTTAGGTCAATTTTATGCATTCTGGCGTTCGTAGATACAAGAAAACTGTTAAAATTCTTCAGAAACGTCACTTTTGAAGTGTTTTCTTGTACTTTTAAGCCAATCAGATACCCTATGGGCTCGGAAAGTGCAACGAAACCATCAAATTTTAGCTAGAAAGTGTATTTTTGTCGATTTTTATTGAATTTGAACTATATTTCAACGTTTTTTGATGGTTCTGAGCCACCAAACACACTTAAAGCATGCAGAATCGACTCAGAATAGGAAAAGGAGACGTTTAGGTCAATTTTATGCATTCTGGCGTTCGTAGATACAAGAAAACTGTTAAAATTCTTCAGAAACGTCACTTTTGAAGTGTTTTCTTGTACTTTTAAGCCAATCAGATACCCTACGGGCTCGGAAAGTGCAACGAAACCATCAAATTTTAGCTAGAAACTGTATTTTTGTCGATTTTTATTGAATTTGAACTATATTTCAACGTTTTTTGATGGTTCTGAGCCACCAAACACACTTAAAGCATGCAGAATCGACTCAGAATAGGAAAAGGAGACGTTTAGGTCAATTTTATGCATTCTGGCGTTCGTAGATACAAGAAAACTGTTAAAATTCTTCAGAAACGTCACTTTTGAAGTGTTTTCTTGTACTTTTAAGCCAATCAGATACCCTACGGGCTCGGAAAGTGCAACGAAACCATCAAATTTTAGCTAGAAACTGTATTTTTGTCGATTTTTATTGAATTTGAACTATATTTCAAGGTTTTTTGATGGTTCTGAGCCACCAAACACACTTAAAGCATGCAGAATCGACTCAGAATAGGAAAAGGAGACGTTTAGGTCAATTTTATGCATTCTGGCGTTCGTAGATACAAGAAAACTGTTAAAATTCTTCAGAAACGTCACTTTTGAAGTGTTTTCTTGTACTTTTAAGCCAATCAGATACCCTACGGGCTCGGAAAGTGCAACGAAACCATCAAATTTTAGCTAGAAACTGTATTTTTGTCGATTTTTATTGAATTTGAACTATATTTCAACGTTTTTTGATGGTTCTGAGCCACCAAACACACTTAAAGCATGCAGAATCGACTCAGAATAGGAAAAGGAGACGTTTAGGTCAATTTTATGCATTCTGGCGTTCGTAGATACAAGAAAACTGTTAAAATTCTTCAGAAACGTCACTTTTGAAGTGTTTTCTTGTACTTTTAAGCCAATCAGATACCCAACGGGCTCGGAAAGTGCAACGAAACCATCAAATTTTAGCTAGAAACTGTATTTTTGTCGATTTTTATTGAATTTGAACTATATTTCAACGTTTTTTGATGGTTCTGAGCCACCAAACTCACTTAAAGCATGCAGAATCGACTCAGAATAGGAAAAGGAGACGTTTAGGTCAATTTTATGCATTCTGGCGTTCGTAGATACAAGAAAACTGTTAAAATTCTTCAGAAACGTCACTTTTGAAGTGTTTTCTTGTACTTTTAAGCCAATCAGATACCCTACGGGCTCGGAAAGTGCAACGAAACCATCAAATTTCAGCTAGAAACTGTATTTTTGTCGATTTTTATTGAATTTGAACTATATTTCAACGTTTTTTGATGGTTCTGAGCCACCAAACACACTTAAAGCATGCAGAATCGACTCAGAATAGGAAAAGGAGACGTTTAGGTCAATTTTATGCATTCTGGCGTTCGTAGATACAAGAAAACTGTTAAAATTCTTCAGAAACGTCACTTTTGAAGTGTTTTCTTGTACTTTTAAGCCAATCAGATACCCTACGGGCTCGGAAAGTGCAACGAAACCATCAAATTTTAGCTAGAAACTGTATTTTTGTCGATTTTTATTGAATTTGAACTATATTTCAACGTTTTTTGATGGTTCTGAGCCACCAAACACACTTAAAGCATGCAGAATCGACTCAGAATAGGAAAAGGAGACGTTTAGGTCAATTTTATGCATTCTGGCGTTCGTAGATACAAGAAAACTGTTAAAATTCTTCAGAAACGTCACTTTTGAAGTGTTTTCTTGTACTGTTAAGCCAATCAGATACCCTACGGGCTCGGAAAGTGCAACGAAACCATCAAATTTTAGCTAGAAACTGTATTTTTGTCGATTTTTATTGAATTTGAACTATATTTCAACGTTTTTTGATGGTTCTGAGCCACCAAACACACTTAAAGCATGCAGAATCGACTCAGAATAGGAAAAGGAGACGTTTAGGTCAATTTTATGCATTCTGGCGTTCGTAGATACAAGAAAACTGTTAAAATTCTTCAGAAACGTCACTTTTGAAGTGTTTTCTTGTACTTTTAAGCCAATCAGATACCCTACGGGCTCGGAAAGTGCAACGAAACCATCAAATTTTAGCTAGAAACTGTATTTTTGTCGATTTTTATTGAATTTGAACTATATTTCAACGTTTTTTGATGGTTCTGAGCCACCAAACACACTTAAAGCATGCAGAATCGACTCAGAATAGGAAAAGGAGACGTTTAGGTCAATTTTATGCATTCTGGCGTTCGTAGATACAAGAAAACTGTTAAAATTCTTCAGAAACGTCACTTTTGAAGTGTTTTCTTGTACTTTTAAGCCAATCAGATACCCTACGGGCTCGGAAAGTGCAACGAAACCATCAAATTTTAGCTAGAAACTGTATTTTTGTCGATTTTTATTGAATTTGAACTATATTTCAACGTTTTTTGATGGTTCTGAGCCACCAAACACACTTAAAGCATGCAGAATCGACTCAGAATAGGAAAAGGAGACGTTTAGGTCAATTTTATGCATTCTGGCGTTCGTAGACACAAGAAAACTGTTAAAATTCTTCAGAAACGTCACTTTTGAAGTGTTTTCTTGTACTTTTAAGCCAATCAGATACCCTACGGGGGCTCGGAAAGTGCAACGAAACCATCAAATTTTAGCTAGAAACTGTATTTTTGTCGATTTTTATTGAATTTGAACTATATTTCAACGTTTTTTGATGGTTCTGAGCCACCAAACACACTTAAAGCATGCAGAATCGACTCAGAATAGGAAAAGGAGACGTTTAGGTCAATTTTATGCATTCTGGCGTTCGTAGATACAAGAAAACTGTTAAAATTCTTCAGAAACGTCACTTTTGAAGTGTTTTCTTGTACTTTTAAGCCAATCAGATACCCTACGGGCTCGGAAAGTGCAACGAAACCATCAAATTTTAGCTAGAAACTGTATTTTTGTCGATTTTTATGGAATTTGAACTATATTTCAACGTTTTTTGATGGTTCTGAGCCACCAAACACACTTAAAGCATGCAGAATCGACTCAGAATAGGAAAAGGAGACGTTTATGTCAATTTTATGCATTCTGGCGTTCGTAGATACAAGAAAACTGTTAAAATTCTTCAGAAACGTCACTTTTGAAGTGTTTTCTTGTACTTTTAAGCCAATCAGATACCCTACGGGCTCGGAAAGTGCAACGAAACCATCAAATTTTAGCTAGAAACTGTATTTTTGTTGATTTTTATTGAATTTGAGCTATATTTCAACGTTTTTTGATGGTTCTGAGCCACCAAACACACTTAAAGCATGCAGAATCGACTCAGAATAGGAAAAGGAGACGTTTAGGTCAATTTTATGCATTCTGGCGTTCGTAGATACAAGAAAACTGTTAAAATTCTTCAGAAACGTCACTTTTGAAGTGTTTTCTTGTACTGTTAAGCCAATCAGATACCCTACGGGCTCGGAAAGTGCAACGAAACCATCAAATTTTAGCTAGAAACTGTATTTTTGTCGATTTTTATTGAATTTGAACTATATTTCAACGTTTTTTGATGGTTCTGTGCCACCAAACACACTTAAAGCATGCAGAATCGACTCAGAATAGGAAAAGGAGACGTTTAGGTCAATTTTATGCATTCTGGCGTTCGTAGATACAAGAAAACTGTTAAAATTCTTCAGAAACGTCACTTTTGAAGTGTTTTCTTGTACTTTTAAGCCAATCAGATACCCTACGGGCTCGGAAAGTGCAACGAAACCATCAAATTTTAGCTAGAAACTGTATTTTTGTCGATTTTTATTGAATTTGAACTATATTTCAACGTTTTTTAATGGTTCTGAGCCACCAAACACACTTAAAGCATGCAGAATCGACTCAGAATAGGAAAAGGAGACGTTTAGGTCAATTTTATGCATTCTGGCGTTCGTAGATACAAGAAAACTGTTAAAATTCTTCAGAAACGTCACTTTTGAAGTGTTTTCTTGTACTTTTAAGCCAATCAGATACCCTACGGGCTCGGAAAATGCAACGAAACCATCAAATTTTAGCTAGAAACTGTATTTTTGTCGATTTTTATTGAATTTGAACTATATTTCAACGTTTTTTGATGGTTCTGAGCCACCAAACACACTTAAAGCATGCAGAATCGACTCAGAATAGGAAAAGGAGACGTTTAGGTCAATTTTATGCATTCTGGCGTTCGTAGATACAAGAAAACTGTTAAAATTCTTCAGAAACCTCACTTTTGAAGTGTTTTCTTGTACTTTTAAGCCAATCAGATACCCTACGGGCTCGGAAAGTGCAACGAAACCATCAAATTTTAGCTAGAAACTGTATTTTTGTCGATTTTTATTGAATTTGAACTATATTTCAACGTTTTTTGATGGTTCTGAGCCACCAAACACACTTAAAGCATGCAGAATCGACTCAGAATAGGAAAAGGAGACGTTTAGGTCAATTTTATGCATTCTGGCGTTCGTAGATACAAGAAAACTGTTAAAATTCTTCAGAAACGTCACTTTTGAAGTGTTTTCTTGTACTTTTAAGCCAATCAGATACCCTACGGGCTCGGAAAGTGCAACGAAACCATCAAATTTTAGCTAGAAACTGTATTTTTGTCGATTTTTATTGAATTTGAACTATATTTCAACGTTTTTTGATGGTTCTGAGCCACCAAACACACTTAAAGCATGCAGAATCGACTCAGAATAGGAAAAGGAGACGTTTAGGTCAATTTTATGCATTCTGGCGTTCGTAGATACAAGAAAACTGTTAAAATTCTTCAGAAACGTCACTTTTGAAGTGTTTTCTTGTACTTTTAAGCCAATCAGATACCCTACGGGCTCGGAAAGTGCAACGAAACCATCAAATTTTAGCTAGAAACTGTATTTTTGTCGATTTTTATTGAATTTGAACTATATTTCAACGTTTTTTGATGGTTCTGAGCCACCAAACACACTTAAAGCATGCAGAATCGACTCAGAATAGGAAAAGGAGACGTTTAGGTCAATTTTATGCATTCTGGCGTTCGTAGACACAAGAAAACTGTTAAAATTCTTCAGAAACGTCACTTTTGAAGTGTTTTCTTGTACTTTTAAGCCAATCAGATACCCTACGGGGGCTCGGAAAGTGCAACGAAACCATCAAATTTTAGCTAGAAACTGTATTTTTGTCGATTTTTATTGAATTTGAACTATATTTCAACGTTTTTTGATGGTTCTGAGCCACCAAACACACTTAAAGCATGCAGAATCGACTCAGAATAGGAAAAGGAGACGTTTAGGTCAATTTTATGCATTCTGGCGTTCGTAGATACAAGAAAACTGTTAAAATTCTTCAGAAACGTCACTTTTGAAGTGTTTTCTTGTACTTTTAAGCCAATCAGATACCCTACGGGCTCGGAAAGTGCAACGAAACCATCAAATTTTAGCTAGAAACTGTATTTTTGTCGATTTTTATTGAATTTGAACTATATTTCAACGTTTTTTGATGGTTCTGAGCCACCAAACACACTTAAAGCATGCAGAATCGACTCGGAATAGGAAAAGGAGACGTTTAGGTCAATTTTATGCATTCTGGCGTTCGTAGATACAAGAAAACTGTTAAAATTCTTCAGAAACGTCACTTTTGAAGTGTTTTCTTGTACTTTTA
Organism: Zophobas morio; assembly: GCF_036711695.1. NCBI lineage: Eukaryota > Metazoa > Arthropoda > Insecta > Coleoptera > Tenebrionidae > Zophobas > Zophobas morio. Next base: position 102,496 of record NW_026972233.1, read on the forward strand.
GCCAATCAGATACCCTACGGGCTCGGAAAGTGCAACGAAACCATCAAATTTTAGCTAGAAACTGTATTTTTGTCGATTTTTATTGAATTTGAACTATATTTCAACGTTTTTTGATGGTTCTGAGCCACCAAACACACTTAAAGCATGCAGAATCGACTCAGAATAGGAAAAGGAGACGTTTAGGTCAATTTTATGCATTCTGGCGTTCGTAGATACAAGAAAACTGTTAAAATTCTTCAGAAACGTCACTTTTGAAGTGTTTTCTTGTACTTTTAAGCCAATCAGATACCCTACGGGCTCGGAAAGTGCAACGAAACCATCAAATTTTAGCTAGAAACTGTATTTTTGTCGATTTTTATGGAATTTGAACTATATTTCAACGTTTTTTGATGGTTCTGAGCCACCAAACACACTTAAAGCATGCAGAATCGACTCAGAATAGGAAAAGGAGACGTTTATGTCAATTTTATGCATTCTGGCGTTCGTAGATACAAGAAAACTGTTAAAATTCTTCAGAAACGTCACTTTTGAAGTGTTTTCTTGTACTTTTAAGCCAATCAGATACCCTACGGGCTCGGAAAGTGCAACGAAACCATCAAATTTTAGCTAGAAACTGTATTTTTGTTGATTTTTATTGAATTTGAGCTATATTTCAACGTTTTTTGATGGTTCTGAGCCACCAAACACACTTAAAGCATGCAGAATCGACTCAGAATAGGAAAAGGAGACGTTTAGGTCAATTTTATGCATTCTGGCGTTCGTAGATACAAGAAAACTGTTAAAATTCTTCAGAAACGTCACTTTTGAAGTGTTTTCTTGTACTGTTAAGCCAATCAGATACCCTACGGGCTCGGAAAGTGCAACGAAACCATCAAATTTTAGCTAGAAACTGTATTTTTGTCGATTTTTATTGAATTTGAACTATATTTCAACGTTTTTTGATGGTTCTGTGCCACCAAACACACTTAAAGCATGCAGAATCGACTCAGAATAGGAAAAGGAGACGTTTAGGTCAATTTTATGCATTCTGGCGTTCGTAGATACAAGAAAACTGTTAAAATTCTTCAGAAACGTCACTTTTGAAGTGTTTTCTTGTACTTTTAAGCCAATCAGATACCCTACGGGCTCGGAAAGTGCAACGAAACCATCAAATTTTAGCTAGAAACTGTATTTTTGTCGATTTTTATTGAATTTGAACTATATTTCAACGTTTTTTAATGGTTCTGAGCCACCAAACACACTTAAAGCATGCAGAATCGACTCAGAATAGGAAAAGGAGACGTTTAGGTCAATTTTATGCATTCTGGCGTTCGTAGATACAAGAAAACTGTTAAAATTCTTCAGAAACGTCACTTTTGAAGTGTTTTCTTGTACTTTTAAGCCAATCAGATACCCTACGGGCTCGGAAAATGCAACGAAACCATCAAATTTTAGCTAGAAACTGTATTTTTGTCGATTTTTATTGAATTTGAACTATATTTCAACGTTTTTTGATGGTTCTGAGCCACCAAACACACTTAAAGCATGCAGAATCGACTCAGAATAGGAAAAGGAGACGTTTAGGTCAATTTTATGCATTCTGGCGTTCGTAGATACAAGAAAACTGTTAAAATTCTTCAGAAACCTCACTTTTGAAGTGTTTTCTTGTACTTTTAAGCCAATCAGATACCCTACGGGCTCGGAAAGTGCAACGAAACCATCAAATTTTAGCTAGAAACTGTATTTTTGTCGATTTTTATTGAATTTGAACTATATTTCAACGTTTTTTGATGGTTCTGAGCCACCAAACACACTTAAAGCATGCAGAATCGACTCAGAATAGGAAAAGGAGACGTTTAGGTCAATTTTATGCATTCTGGCGTTCGTAGATACAAGAAAACTGTTAAAATTCTTCAGAAACGTCACTTTTGAAGTGTTTTCTTGTACTTTTAAGCCAATCAGATACCCTACGGGCTCGGAAAGTGCAACGAAACCATCAAATTTTAGCTAGAAACTGTATTTTTGTCGATTTTTATTGAATTTGAACTATATTTCAACGTTTTTTGATGGTTCTGAGCCACCAAACACACTTAAAGCATGCAGAATCGACTCAGAATAGGAAAAGGAGACGTTTAGGTCAATTTTATGCATTCTGGCGTTCGTAGATACAAGAAAACTGTTAAAATTCTTCAGAAACGTCACTTTTGAAGTGTTTTCTTGTACTTTTAAGCCAATCAGATACCCTACGGGCTCGGAAAGTGCAACGAAACCATCAAATTTTAGCTAGAAACTGTATTTTTGTCGATTTTTATTGAATTTGAACTATATTTCAACGTTTTTTGATGGTTCTGAGCCACCAAACACACTTAAAGCATGCAGAATCGACTCAGAATAGGAAAAGGAAATGTTTAGGTCAATTTTATGCATTCTGGCGTTCGTAGATACAAGAAAACTGTTAAAATTCTTCAGAAACGTCACTTTTGAAGTGTTTTCTTGTACTTTTAAGCCAATCAGATACCCTACGGGCTCGGAAAGTGCAACGAAACCATCAAATTTTAGCTAGAAACTGTATTTTTGTCGATTTTTATTGAATTTGACCTATATTTCAACGTTTTTTGATGGTTCTGAGCCACCAAACACACTTAAAGCATGCAGAATCGACTCAGAATAGGAAAAGGAGACGTTTAGGTCAATTTTATGCATTCTGGCGTTCGTAGATACAAGAAAACTGTTAAAATTCTTCAGAAACGTCACTTTTGAAGTGTTTTCTTGTACTTTTAAGCCAATCAGATACCCTACGGGCTCGGAAAGTGCAACGAAACCATCAAATTTTAGCTAGAAACTGTATTTTTGTCGATTTTCATTGAATTTGAACTATATTTCAACGTTTTTTGATGGTTCTGAGCCACCAAACACACTTAAAGCATGCAGAATCGACTCAGAATAGGAAAAGGAGACGTTTAGGTCAATTTTATGCATTCTGGCGTTCGTAGATACAAGAAAACTGTTAAAATTCTTCAGAAACGTCACTTTTGAAGTGTTTTCTTGTACTTTTAAGCCAATCAGATACCCTACGGGCTCGGAAAGTGCAACGAAACCATCAAATTTTAGCTAGAAACTGTATTTTTGTCGATTTTTATTGAATTTGAACTATATTTCAACGTTTTTTGATGGTTCTGAGCCACCAAACACACTTAAAGCATGCAGAATCGACTCAGAATAGGAAAAGGAGACGTTTAGGTCAATTTTATGCATTCTGGCGTTCGTAGATACAAGAAAACTGTTAAAATTCTTCAGAAACGTCACTTTTGAAGTGTTTTCTTGTACTTTTAAGCCAATCAGATACCCTACGGGCTCGGAAAGTGCAACGAAACCATCAAATTTTAGCTAGAAACTGTATTTTTGTCGATTTTTATTGAATTTGAACTATATTTCAACGTTTTTTGATGGTTCTGAGCCACCAAACACACTTAAAGCATGCAGAATCGACTCAGAATAGGAAAAGGAGACGTTTAGGTCAATTTTATGCATTCTGGCGTTCGTAGATACAAGAAAACTGTTAAAATTCTTCAGAAACGTCACTTTTGAAGTGTTTTCTTGTACTTTTAAGCCAATCAGATACCCAACGGGCTCGGAAAGTGCAACGAAACCATCAACTTTTAGCTAGAAACTGTATTTTTGTCGATTTTTATTGAATTTGAACTATATTTCAACGTTTTTTGATGGTTCTGAGCCACCAAACACACCTAAAGCATGCAGAATCGACTCAGAATAGGAAAAGGAGACGTTTAGGTCAATTTTATGCATTCTGGCGTTCGTAGATACAAGAAAACTGTTAAAATTCTTCAGAAACGTCACTTTTGAAGTGTTTTCTTGTACTTTTAAGCCAATCAGATACCCTACGGGCTCGGAAAGTGCAACGAAACCATCAAATTTTAGCTAGAAACTGTATTTTTGTCGATTTTTATTGAATTTGAACTATATTTCAACGTTTTTTGATGGTTCTGAGCCACCAAACACTCTTAAAGCATGCAGAATCGACTCAGAATAGGAAAAGGAGACGTTTAGGTCAATTTTATGCATTCTGGCGTTCGTAGATACAAGAAAACTGTTAAAATTCTTCAGAAACGTCACTTTTGAAGTGTTTTCTTGTACTTTTAAGCCAATCAGATACCCTACGGGCTCGGAAAGTGCAACGAAACCATCAAATTTTAGCTAGAAACTGTATTTTTGTCGATTTTTATTGAATTTTAACTATATTTCAACGTTTTTTGATGGTTCTGAGCCACCAAACACACTTAAAGCATGCAGAATCGACTCAGAATAGGAAAAGGAGAAGTTTAGGTCAATTTTATGCATTCTGGCGTTCGTAGATACAAGAAAACTGTTAAAATTCTTCAGAAACGTCACTTTTGAAGTGTTTTCTTGTACTTTTAAGCCAATCAGATACCCTACGGCCTCGGAAAGTGCAACGAAACCATCAAATTTTAGCTAGAAACTGTATTTTTGTCGATTTTTATTGAATTTGAACTATATTTCAACGTTTTTTGATGGTTCTGAGCCACCAAACACACTTAAAGCATGCAGAATCGACTCAGAATAGGAAAAGGAGACGTTTAGGTCAATTTTATGCATTCTGGCGTTCGTAGATGCAAGAAAACTGTTAAAATTCTTCAGAAACGTCACTTTTGAAGTGTTTTCTTGTACTTTTAAGCCAATCAGATACCCTACGGGCTCGGAAAGTGCAACGAAACCATCAAATTTTAGCTAGAAACTGTATTTTTGTCGATTTTTATTGAATTTGAACTATATTTCAACGTTTTTTGATGGTTCTGAGCCACCAAACACACTTAAAGCATGCAGAATCGACTCAGAATAGGAAAAGGAGACGTTTAGGTCAATTTTATGCATTCTGGCGTTCGTAGATACAAGAAAACTGTTAAAATTCTTCAGAAACGTCACTTTTGAAGTGTTTTCTTGTACTTTTAAGCCAATCAGATACCCTACGGGCTCGGAAAGTGCAACGAAACCATCAAATTTTAGCTAGAAACTGTATTTTTGTCGATTTTTATTGAATTTGAACTATATTTCAACGTTTTTTGATGGTTCTGAGCCACCAAACACACTTAAAGCATGCAGAATCGACTCAGAATAGGAAAAGGAGACGTTTAGGTCAATTTTATGCATTCTGGCGTTCGTAGATACAAGAAAACTGTTAAAATTCTTCAGAAACGTCACTTTTGAAGTGTTTTCTTGTACTTTTAAGCCAATCAGATACCCAACTGGCTCGGAAAGTGCAACGAAACCATCAAATTTTAGCTAGAAACTGTATTTTTGTCGATTTTTATTGAATTTGAACTATATTTCAACGTTTTTTGATGGTTCTGAGCCACCAAACACACTTAAAGCATGCAGAATCGTCTCAGAATAGGAAAAGGAGACGTTTAGGTCAATTTTATGCATTCTGGCGTTCGTAGATACAAGAAAACTGTTAAAATTCTTCAGAAACGTCACTTTTGAAGTGTTTTCTTGTACTTTTAAGCCAATCAGATACCCTACGGGCTCGGAAAGTGCAACGAAACCATCAAATTTTAGCTAGAAACTGTATTTTTGTCGATTTTTATTGAATTTGAACTACATTTCAACGTTTTTTGATGGTTCTGAGCCACCAAACACACTTAAAGCATGCAGAATCGACTCAGAATAGGAAAAGGAGACGTTTAGGTCAATTTTATGCATTCTGGCGTTCGTAGATACAAGAAAACTGTTAAAATTCTTCAGAAACGTCACTTTTGAAGTGTTTTCTTGTACTTTTAAGCCAATCAGATACCCTACGGGCTCGGAAAGTGCAACGAAACCATCAAATTTTAGCTAGAAACTGTATTTTTGTCGATTTTTATTGAATTTGAACTATATTTCAACGTTTTTTGATGGTTCTGAGCCACCAAACACACTTAAAGCATGCAAAATCGACTCAGAATAGGAAAAGGAGACGTTTAGGTCAATTTTATGCATTCTGGCGTTCGTAGATACAAGAAAACTGTTAAAATTCTTCAGAAACGTCACTTTTGAAGTGTTTTCTTGTACTTTTAAGCCAATCAGATACCCTACGGGCTCGGAAAGTGCAACGAAACCATCAAATTTTAGCTAGAAACTGTATTTTTGTCGATTTTTATTGAATTTGAACTATATTTCAACGTTTTTTGATGGTTCTGAGCCACCAAACACACTTAAAGCATGCAGAATCGACTCAGAATAGGAAAAGGAGACGTTTAGGTCAATTTTATGCATTCTGGCGTTCGTAGATACAAGAAAACTGTTAAAATTCTTCAGAAACGTCACTTTTGAAGTGTTTTCTTGTACTTTTAAGCCAATCAGATACCCTACGGGCTCGGAAAGTGCAACGAAACCATCAAATTTTAGCTAGAAACTGTATTTTTGTCGATTTTTATTGAATTTGAACTATATTTCAACGTTTTTTGATGGTTCTGAGCCACCAAACACACTTAAAGCATGCAGAATCGACTCAGAATAGTAAAAGGAGACGTTTAGGTCAATTTTATGCATTCTGGCGTTCGTAGATACAAGAAAACTGTTAAAATTCTTCAGAAACGTCACTTTTGAAGTGCTTTCTTGTACTTTTAAGCCAATCAGATACCCTACGGGCTCGGAAAGTGCAACGAAACCATCAAATTTTAGCTAGAAACTGTATTTTTGTCGATTTTTATTGAATTTGAACTATATTTCAACGTTTTTTGATGGTTCTGAGCCACCAAACACACTTAAAGCATGCAGAATCGACTCAGAATAGGAAAAGGAGACGTTTAGGTCAATTTTATGCATTCTGGCGTTCGTAGATACAAGAAAACTGTTAAAATTCTTCAGAAACGTCACTTTTGAAGTGTTTTCTTGTACTTTTAAGCCAATCAGATACCCTACGGGCTCGGAAAGTGCAACGAAACCATCAAATTTTAGCTAGAAACTGAATTTTTGTCGATTTTTATTGAATTTGAACTATATTTCAACGTTTTTTGATGGTTCTGAGCCACCAAACACACTTAAAGCATGCAGAATCGACTCAGAATAGGAAAAGGAGACGTTTAGGTAAATTTTATGCATTCTGGCGTTCGTAGATACAAGAAAACTGTTAAAATTCTTCAGAAACGTCACTTTTGAAGTGTTTTCTTGTACTTTTAAGCCAATCAGATACCCTACGGGCTCGGAAAGTGCAACGAAACCATCAAATTTTAGCTAGAAACTGTATTTTTGTTGATTTTTATTGAATTTGAACTATATTTCAACGTTTTTTGATGGTTCTGAGCCACCAAACACACTTAAAGCATGCAGAATCGACTCAGAATAGGAAAAGGAGACGTTTAGGTCAATTTTATGCATTCTGGCGTTCGTAGATACAAGAAAACTGTTAAAATTCTTCAGAAACGTCACTTTTGAAGTGTTTTCTTGTACTTTTAAGCCAATCAGATACCCAACGGGCTCGGAAAGTGCAACGAAACCATCAAATTTTAGCTAGAAACTGTATTTTTGTCGATTTTTATTGAATTTGAACTATATTTCAACGTTTTTTGATGGTTCTGAGCCACCAAACACACTTAAAGCATGCAGAATCGACTCAGAATAGGAAAAGGAGACGTTTAGGTCAATTTTATGCATTCTGGCGTTCGTAGACACAAGAAAACTGTTAAAATTCTTCAGAAACGTCACTTTTTAAGTGTTTTCTTGTACTTTTAAGCCAATCAGATACCCTAAGGGCTCGGAAAGTGCAACGAAACCATCAAATTTTAGCTAGAAACTGTATTTTTGTCGATTTTTATTGAATTTGAACTATATTTCAACGTTTTTTGATGGTTCTGAGCCACCAAACACACTTAAAGCATGCAGAATCGACTCAGAATAGGAAAAGGAGACGTTTAGGTCAATTTTATGCATTCTGGCGTTCGTAGATACAAGAAAACTGTTAAAATTCTTCAGAAACGTCACTTTTGAAGTGTTTTCTTGTACTTTTAAGCCAATCAGATACCCTACGGGCTCGGAAAGTGCAACGAAACCATCGAATTTTAGCTAGAAACTGTATTTTTGTCGATTTTTATTGAATTTGAACTATATTTCAACGTTTTTTGATGGTTCTGAGCCACCAAACACACTTAAAGCATGCAGAATCGACTCAGAATAGGAAAAGGAGACGTTTAGGTCAATTTTATGCATTCTGGCGTTCGTAGATACAAGAAAACTGTTAAAATTCTTCAGAAACGTCACTTTTGAAGTGTTTTCTTGTACTTTTAAGCCAATCAGATACCCTACGGGCTCGGAAAGTGCAACGAAACCATCAAATTTTAGCTAGAAACTGTATTTTTGTCGATTTTTATTGAATTTGAACTATATTTCAACGTTTTTTGATGGTTCTGAGCCACCAAACACACTTAAAGCATGTAGAATCGACTCAGAATAGGAAAAGGAGACGTTTAGGTCAATTTTATGCATTCTGGCGTTCGTAGATACAAGAAAACTGTTAAAATTCTTCAGAAACGTCACTTTTGAAGTGTTTTCTTGTACTTTTAAGCCAATCAGATACCCTACGGGCTCGGAAAGTGCAACGAAACCATCAAATTTTAGCTAGAAACTGTATTTTTGTCGATTTTTATTGAATTTGAACTATATTTCAACGTTTTTTGATGGTTCTGAGCCACCAAACACACTTAAAGCATGCAGAATCGACTCAGAATAGGAAAAGGAGACGTTTAGGTCAATTTTATGCATTCTGGCGTTCGTAGATACAAGAAAACTGTTAAAATTCTTCAGAAACGTCACTTTTGAAGTGTTTTCTTGTACTTTTAAGCCAATCAGATACCCAACGGGCTCGGAAAGTGCAACGAAACCATCAAATTTTAGCTAGAAACTGTATTTTTGTCGATTTTTATTGAATTTGAACTATATTTCAACGTTTTTTGATGGTTCTGAGCCACCAAACACACTTAAAGCATGCAGAATCGACTCAGAATTGGAAAAGGAGACGTTTAGGTCAATTTTATGCATTCTGGCGTTCGTAGATACAAGAAAACTGTTAAAATTCTTCAGAAACGTCACTTTTGAAGTGTTTTCTTGTACTTTTAAGCCAATCTGATACCCAACGGGCTCGGAAAGTGCAACGAAACCATCAAATTTTAGCTAGAAACTGTATTTTTGTCGATTTTTATTGAATTTGAACTATATTTCAACGTTTTTTGATGGTTCTGAGCCACCAAACACACTTAAAGCATGCAGAATCGACTCAGAATAGGAAAAGGAGACGTTTAGGTCAATTTTATGCATTCTGGCGTTCGTAGATACAAGAAAACTGTTAAAATTCTTCAGAAACGTCACTTTTGAAGTGTTTTCTTGTACTTTTAAGCCAATCAGATACCCTACGGGCTCGGAAAGTGCAACGAAACCATCAAATTTTAGCTAGAAACTGTATTTTTGTCGATTTTTATTGAATTTGAACTATATTTCAACGTTTTTTGATGGTTCTGAGCCACCAAACACACTTAAAGCATGCAGAATCGACTCAGAATAGGAAAAGGAGACGTTTAGGTCAATTTTATGCATTCTGGCGTTCGTAGATACAAGAAAACTGTTAAAATTCTTCAGAAACGTCACTTTTGAAGTGTTTTCTTGTACTTTTAAGCCAATCAGATACCCTACGGGCTCGGAAAGTGCAACGAAACCATCAAATTTTAGCTAGAAACTGTATTTTTGTCGATTTTTATTGAATTTGAACTATATTTCAACGTTTTTTGATGGTTCTGAGCCACCAAACACACTTAAAGCATGCAGAATCGACTCAGAATAGGAAAAGGAGACGTTTAGGTCAATTTTATGCATTCTGGCGTTCGTAGATACAAGAAAACTGTTAAAACTCTTCAGAAACGTCACTTTTGAAGTGTTTTCTTGTACTTTTAAGCCAATCAGATACCCAACGGGCTCGGAAAGTGCAACGAAACCATCAAATTTTAGCTAGAAACTGTATTTTTGTCGATTTTTATTGAATTTGAACTATATTTCAACGTTTTTTGATGGTTCTGAGCCACCAAACACACTTAAAGCATGCAGAATCGACTCAGAATAGGAAAAGGAGACGTTTAGGTCAATTGTATGCATTCTGGCGTTCGTAGATACAAGAAAACTGTTAAAATTCTTCAGAAACGTCACTTTTGAAGTGTTTTCTTGTACTTTTAAGCCAATCAGATACCCTACGGGCTCGGAAAGTGCAACGAAACCATCAAATTTTAGCTAGAAACTGTATTTTTGTCGATTTTTATTGAATTTGAACTATATTTCAACGTTTTTTGATGGTTCTGAGCCACCAAACACACTTAAAGCATGTAGAATCGACTCAGAATAGGAAAAGGAGACGTTTAGGTCAATTTTATGCATTCTGGCGTTCGTAGATACAAGAAAACTGTTAAAATTCTTCAGAAACGTCACTTTTGAAGTGTTTTCTTGTACTTTTAAGCCAATCAGATACCCTACGGGCTCGGAAAGTGCAACGAAACCATCAAATTTTAGCTAGAAACTGTATTTTTGTCGATTTTTATTGAATTTGAACTATATTTCAACGTTTTTTGATGGTTCTGAGCCACCAAACACACTTAAAGCATGCAGAATCGACTCAGAATAGGAAAAGGAGACGTTTAGGTCAATTTTATGCATTCTGGCGTTCGTAGATACAAGAAAACTGTTTAAATTCTTCAGAAACGTCACTTTTGAAATGTTTTCTTGTACTTTTAAGCCAATCAGATACCCTACGGGCTCGGAAAGTGCAACGAAACCATCAAATTTTAGCTAGAAACTGTATTTTTGTCGATTTTTATTGAATTTGAACTATATTTCAACGTTTTTTGATGGTTCTGAGCCACCAAACACACTTAAAGCATGCAGAATCGACTCAGAATAGGAAAAGGAGACGTTTAGGTCAATTTTATGCATTCTGGCGTTCGTAGATACAAGAAAACTGTTAAAATTCTTCAGAAACGTCACTTTTGAAGTGTTTTCTTGTACTTTTAAGCCAATCAGATACCCTACGGGCTCGGAAAGTGCAACGAAACCATCAAATTTTAGCTAGAAACTGTATTTTTGTTGATTTTTATTGAATTTGAACTATATTTCAACGTTTTTTGATGGTTCTGAGCCACCAAACACACTTAAAGCATGCAGAATCGACTCAGAATAGGAAAAGGAGACGTTTAGGTCAATTTTATGCATTCTGGCGTTCGTAGATACAAGAAAACTGTTAAAATTCTTCAGAAACGTCACTTTTGAAGTGTTTTCTTGTACTTTTAAGCCAATCAGATACCCTACGGGCTCGGAAAGTGCAACGAAACCATCAAATTTTAGCTAGAAACTGTATTTTTGTCGATTTTTATTGAATTTGAACTATATTTCAACGTTTTTTGATGGTTCTGAGCCACCAAACACACTTAAAGCATGTAGAATCGACTCAGAATAGGAAAAGGAGACGTTTAGGTCAATTTTATGCATTCTGGCGTTCGTAGATACAAGAAAACTGTTAAAATTCTTCAGAAACGTCACTTTTGAAGTGTTTTCTTGTACTTTTAAGCCAATCAGATACCCTACGGGCTCGGAAAGTGCAACGAAACCATCAAATTTTAGCTAGAAACTGTATTTTTGTCGATTTTTATTGAATTTGAACTATATTTCAACGTTTTTTGATGGTTCTGAGCCACCAAACACACTTAAAGCATGCAGAATCGACTCAGAATAGGAAAAGGAGACGTTTAGGTCAATTTTATGCATTCTGGCGTTCGTAGATACAAGAAAACTGTTTAAATTCTTCAGAAACGTCACTTTTGAAATGTTTTCTTGTACTTTTAAGCCAATCAGATACCCTACGGGCTCGGAAAGTGCAACGAAACCATCAAATTTTAGCTAGAAACTGTATTTTTGTCGATTTTTATTGAATTTGAACTATATTTCAACGTTTTTTGATGGTTCTGAGCCACCAAACACACTTAAAGCATGCAGAATCGACTCAGAATAGGAAAAGGAGACGTTTAGGTCAATTTTATGCATTCTGGCGTTCGTAGATACAAGAAAACTGTTAAAATTCTTCAGAAACGTCACTTTTGAAGTGTTTTCTTGTACTTTTAAGCCAATCAGATACCCTACGGGCTCGGAAAGTGCAACGAAACCATCAAATTTTAGCTAGAAACTGTATTTTTGTTGATTTTTATTGAATTTGAACTATATTTCAACGTTTTTTGATGGTTCTGAGCCACCAAACACACTTAAAGCATGCAGAATCGACTCAGAATAGGAAAAGGAGACGTTTAGGTCAATTTTATGCATTCTGGCGTTCGTAGATACAAGAAAACTGTTAAAATTCTTCAGAAACGTCACTTTTGAAGTGTTTTCTTGTACTTTTAAGCCAATCAGATACCCAACGGGCTCGGAAAGTGCAACGAAACCATCAAATTTTAGCTAGAAACTGTATTTTTGTCGATTTTTATTGAATTTGAACTATATTTCAACGTTTTTTGATGGTTCTGAGCCACCAAACACACTTAAAGCATGCAGAATCGACTCAGAATAGGAAAAGGAGACGTTTAGGTCAATTTTATGCATTCTGGCGTTCGTAGATACAAGAAAACTGTTAAAATTCTTCAGAAACGTCACTTTTGAAGTGTTTTCTTGTACTTTTAAGCCAATCAGATACCCTACGGGCTCGGAAAGTGCAACGAAACCATCAAATTTTAGCTAGAAACTGTATTTTTGTCGATTTTTATTGAATTTGAACTATATTTCAACGTTTTTTGATGGTTCTGAGCCACCAAACACACTTAAAGCATGCAGAATCGACTCAGAATAGGAAAAGGAGACGTTTAGGTCAATTTTATGCATTCTGGCGTTCGTAGATACAAGAAAACTGTTAAAATTCTTCAGAAACGTCACTTTTGAAGTGTTTTCTTGTACTTTTAAGCCAATCAGATACCCTACGGGCTCGGAAAGTGCAACGAAACCATCAAATTTTAGCTAGAAACTGTATTTTTGTCGATTTTTATTGAATTTGAACTATATTTCAACGTTTTTTGATGGTTCTGAGCCACCAAAAACACTTAAAGCATGCAGAATCGACTCAGAATAGGAAAAGGAGACGTTTAGGTCAATTTTATGCATTCTGGCGTTCCGTTCGTAGATACAAGAAAACTGTTAAAATTCTTCAGAAACGTCACTTTTGAAGTGTTTTCTTGTACTTTTAAGCCAATCAGATACCCTACGGGCTCGGAAAGTGCAACGAAACCATCAAATTTTAGCTAGAAACTGTATTTTTGTCGATTTTTATTGAATTTGAACTATATTTCAACGTTTTTTGATGGTTCTGAGCCACCAAACACACTTAAAGCATGCAGAATCGACTCAGAATAGGAAAAGGAGACGTTTAGGTCAATTTTATGCATTCTGGCGTTCGTAGATACAAGAAAACTGTTAAAATTCTTCAGAAACGTCACTTTTGAAGTGTTTTCTTGTACTTTTAAGCCAATCAGATACCCGACGGGCTCGGAAAGTGCAACGAAACCATCAAATTTTACCTAGAAACTGTATTTTTGTCGATTTTTATTGAATTTGAACTATATTTCAACGTTTTTTGATGGTTCTGAGCCACCAAACACACTTAAAGCATGCAGAATCGACTCAGAATAGGAAAAGGAGACGTTTAGGTCAATTTTATGCATTCTGGCGTTCGTAGATACAAGAAAACTGTTAAAATTCTTCAGAAACGTCACTTTTGAAGTGTTTTCTTGTACTTTTAAGCCAATCAGATACCCTACGGGCTCGGAAAGTGCAACGAAACCATCAAATTTTAGCTAGAAACTGTATTTTTGTTGATTTTTATTGAATTTGAACTATATTTCAACGTTTTTTGATGGTTCTGAGCCACCAAACACACTTAAAGCATGCAGAATCGACTCAGAATAGGAAAAGGAGACGTTTAGGTCAATTTTATGCATTCTGGCGTTCGTAGATACAAGAAAACTGTTAAAATTCTTCAGAAACGTCACTTTTGAAGTGTTTTCTTGTACTTTTAAGCCAATCAGATACCCAACGGGCTCGGAAAGTGCAACGAAACCATCAAATTTTAGCTAGAAACTGTATTTTTGTCGATTTTTATTGAATTTGAACTATATTTCAACGTTTTTTGATGGTTCTGAGCCACCAAACACACTTAAAGCATGCAGAATCGACTCAGAATAGGAAAAGGAGACGTTTAGGTCAATTTTATGCATTCTGGCGTTCGTAGATACAAGAAAACTGTTAAAATTCTTCAGAAACGTCACTTTTGAAGTGTTTTCTTGTACTTTTAAGCCAATCAGATACCCTACGGGCTCGGAAAGTGCAACGAAACCATCAAATTTTAGCTAGAAACTGTATTTTTGTCGATTTTTATTGAATTTGAACTATATTTCAACGTTTTTTGATGGTTCTGAGCCACCAAACACACTTAAAGCATGCAGAATCGACTCAGAATAGGAAAAGGAGACGTTTAGGTCAATTTTATGCATTCTGGCGTTCGTAGATACAAGAAAACTGTTAAAATTCTTCAGAAACGTCACTTTTGAAGTGTTTTCTTGTACTTTTAAGCCAATCAGATACCCTACGGGCTCGGAAAGTGCAACGAAACCATCAAATTTTAGCTAGAAACTGTATTTTTGTCGATTTTTATTGAATTTGAACTATATTTCAACGTTTTTTGATGGTTCTGAGCCACCAAAAACACTTAAAGCATGCAGAATCGACTCAGAATAGGAAAAGGAGACGTTTAGGTCAATTTTATGCATTCTGGCGTTCGTAGATACAAGAAAACTGTTAAAATTCTTCAGAAACGTCACTTTTGAAGTGTTTTCTTGTACTTTTAAGCCAATCAGATACCCTACGGGCTCGGAAAGTGCAACGAAACCATCAAATTTTAGCTAGAAACTGTATTTTTGTCGATTTTTATTGAATTTGAACTATATTTCAACGTTTTTTGATGGTTCTGAGCCACCAAACACACTTAAAGCATGCAGAATCCACTCAGAATAGGAAAAGGAGACGTTTAGGTCAATTTTATGCATTCTGGCGTTCGTAGATACAAGAAAACTGTTAAAATTCTTCAGAAACGTCACTTTTGAAGTGTTTTCTTGTACTTTTAAGCCAATCAGATACCCTACGGGCTCGGAAAGTGCAACGAAACCATCAAATTTTAGCTAGAAACTGTATTTTTGTCGATTTTTATTGAATTTGAACTATATTTCAACGTTTTTTGATGGTTCTGAGCCACCAAACACACTTAAAGCATGCAGAATCGACTCAGAATAGGAAAAGGAGACGTTTAGGTCAATTTTATGCATTCTGGCGTTCGTAGATACAAGAAAACTGTTAAAATTCTTCAGAAACGTCACTTTTGAAGTGTTTTCTTGTACTTTTAAGCCAATCAGATACCCTGCGGGCTCGGAAAGTGCAACGAAACCATCAAATTTTAGCTAGAAACTGTATTTTTGTCGATTTTTATTGAATTTGAACTATATTTCAACGTTTTTTGATGGTTCTGAGCCACCAAACACACTTAAAGCATGCAGAATCGACTCAGAATAGGAAAAGGAGACGTTTAGGTCAATTTTATGCATTCTGGCGTTCGTAGATACAAGAAAACTGTTAAAATTCTTCAGAAACGTCACTTTTGAAGTGTTTTCTTGTACTTTTAAGCCAATCAGATACCCTACGGGCTCGGAAAGTGCAACGAAACCATCAAATTTTAGCTAGAAACTGTATTTTTGTCGATTTTTATTGAATTTGAACTATATTTCAACGTTTTTTGATGGTTCTGAGCCACCAAACACACTTAAAGCATGCAGAATCGACTCAGAATAGGAAAAGGAGACGTTTAGGTCAATTTTATGCATTCTGGCGTTCGTAGATACAAGAAAACTGTTAAAATTCTTCAGAAACGTCACTTTTGAAGTGTTTTCTTGTACTTTTAAGCCAATCAGATACCCTACGGGCTCGGAAAGTGCAACGAAACCATCAAATTTTAGCTAGAAACTGTATTTTATTTTTGTCGATTTTTATTGAATTTGAACTATATTTCAACGTTTTTTGATGGTTCTGAGCCACCAAACACACTTAAAGCATGCAGAATCGACTCAGAATAGGAAAAGGAGACGTTTAGGTCAATTTTATGCATTCTGGCGTTCGTAGATACAAGAAAACTGTTAAAATTCTTCAGAAACGTCACTTTTGAAGTGTTTTCTTGTACTTTTAAGCCAATCAGATACCCTACGGGCTCGGAAAGTGCAACGAAACCATCAAATTTTAGCTAGAAACTGTATTTTTGTCGATTTTTATTGAATTTGAACTATATTTCAACGTTTTTTGATGGTTCTGAGCCACCAAACACACTTAAAGCATGCAGAATCGACTCAGAATAGGAAAAGGAGACGTTTAGGTCAATTTTATGCATTCTGGCGTTCGTAGATACAAGAAAACTGTTAAAATTCTTCAGAAACGTCACTTTTGAAGTGTTTTCTTGTACTTTTAATCCAATCAGATACCCTACGGGCTCGGAAAGTGCAACGAAACCATCAAATTTTAGCTAGAAACTGTATTTTTGTCGATTTTTATTGAATTTGAACTATATTTCAACGTTTTTTGATGGTTCTGAGCCACCAAACACACTTAAAGCATGCAGAATCGACTCAGAATAGGAAAAGGAGACGTTTAGGTCAATTTTATGCATTCTGGCGTTCGTAGATACAAGAAAACTGTTAAAATTCTTCAGAAACGTCACTTTTGAAGTGTTTTCTTGTACTTTTAAGCCAATCAGATACCCTACGGGCTCGGAAAGTGCAACGAAACCATCAAATTTTAGCTAGAAACTGTATTTTTGTCGATTTTTATTGAATTTGAACTATATTTCAACGTTTTTTGATGGTTCTGAACCACCAAACACACTTAAAGCATGCAGAATCGACTCAGAATAGGAAAAGGAGACGTTTAGGTCAATTTTATGCATTCTGGCGTTCGTAGATACAAGAAAACTGTTAAAATTCTTCAGAAACGTCACTTTTGAAGTGTTTTCTTGTACTTTTAAGCCAATCAGATACCCAACGGGCTCGGAAAGTGCAAAGAAACCATCAAATTTTAGCTAGAAACTGTATTTTTGTCGATTTTTATTGAATTTGAACTATATTTCAACGTTTTTTGATGGTTCTGAGCCACCAAACACACTTAAAGCATGCAGAATCGACTCAGAATAGGAAAAGGAGACGTTTAGGTCAATTTTATGCATTCTGGCGTTCGTAGATACAAGAAAACTGTTAAAATTCTTCAGAAACGTCACTTTTGAAGTGTTTTCTTGTACTTTTAAGCCAATCAGATACCCTACGGGCTCGGAAAGTGCAACGAAACCATCAAATTTTAGCTAGAAACTGTATTTTTGTCGATTTTTATTGAATTTGAACTATATTTCAACGTTTTTTGATGGTTCTGAGCCACCAAACACACTTAAAGCATGCAGAATCGACTCAGAATAGGAAAAGGAGACGTTTAGGTCAATTTTATGCATTCTGGCGTTCGTAGATACAAGAAAACTGTTAAAATTCTTCAGAAACGTCACTTTTGAAGTGTTTTCTTGTACTTTTAAGCCAATCAGATAACCTACGGGCTCGGAAAGTGCAACGAAACCATCAAATTTTAGCTAGAAACTGTATTTTTGTCGATTTTTATTGAATTTGAACTATATTTCAACGTTTTTTGATGGTTCTGAGCCACCAAACACACTTAAAGCATGCAGAATCGAGTCAGAATAGGAAAAGGAGACGTTTAGGTCAATTTTATGCATTCTGGCGTTCGTAGATACAAGAAAACTGTTAAAATTCTTCAGAAACGTCACTTTTGAAGTGTTTTCTTGTACTTTTAAGCCAATCAGATACCCTACGGGCTTGGAAAGTGCAACGAAACCATCAAATTTTAGCTAGAAACTGTATTTTTGTCGATTTTTATTGAATTTGAACTATATTTCAACGTTTTTTGATGGTTCTGAGCCACCAAACACACTTAAAGCATGCAGAATCGACTCAGAATAGGAAAAGGAGACGTTTAGGTCAATTTTATGCATTCTGGCGTTCGTAGATACAAGAAAACTGTTAAAATTCTTCAGAAACGTCACTTTTGAAGTGTTTTCTTGTACTTTTAAGCCAATCAGATACCCTACGGGCTCGGGAAGTGCAACGAAACCATCAAATTTTAGCTAGAAACTGTATTTTTGTCGATTTTTATTGAATTTGAACTATATTTCAACGTTTTTTGATGGTTCTGAGCCACCAAACACACTTAAAGCATGCAGAATCGACTCAGAATAGGAAAAGGAGACGTTTAGGTCAATTTTATGCATTCTGGCGTTCGTAGATACAAGAAAACTGTTAAAATTCTTCAGAAACGTCACTTTTGAAGTGTTTTCTTGTACTTTTAAGCCAATCAGATACCCTACGGGCTCGGAAAGTGCAACGAAACCATCTAATTTTAGCTAGAAACTGTATTTTTGTCGATTTTTATTGAATTTGAACTATATTTCAACGTTTTTTGATGGTTCTGAGCCACCAAACACACTTAAAGCATGCAGAATCGACTCAGAATAGGAAAAGGAGACGTTTAGGTCAATTTTATGCATTCTGGCGTTCGTAGATACAAGAAAACTGTTAAAATTCTTCAGAAACGTCACTTTTGAAGTGTTTTCTTGTACTTTTAAGCCAATCAGATACCCTACGGGCTCGGAAAGTGCAACGAAACCATCAAATTTTAGCTAGAAACTGTATTTTTGTCGATTTTTATTGAATTTGAACTATATTTCAACGTTTTTTGATGGTTCTGAGCCACCAAACACACTTAAAGCATGCAGAATCGACTCAGAATAGGAAAAGGAGACGTTTAGGTCAATTTTATGCATTCTGGCGTTCGTAGATACAAGAAAACTGTTAAAATTCTTCAGAAACGTCACTTTTGAAGTGTTTTCTTGTACTTTTAAGCCAATCAGATACCCTACGGGCTCGGACAGTGCAACGAAACCATCAAATTTTAGCTAGAAACTGTATTTTTGTCGATTTTTATAGAATTTGAACTATATTTCAACGTTTTTTGATGGTTCTGAGCCACCAAACACACTTAAAGCATGCAGAATCGACTCAGAATAGGAAAAGGAGACGTTTAGGTCAATTTTATGCATTCTGGCGTTCGTAGATACAAGAAAACTGTTAAAATTCTTCAGAAACGTCACTTTTGAAGTGTTTTCTTGTACTTTTAAGCCAATCAGATACCCGACGGGCTCGGAAAGTGCAACGAAACCATCAAATTTTAGCTAGAAACTGTACTTTTGTCGATTTTTATATAATTTGAACTATATTTCAACGTTTTTTGATGGTTCTGAGCCACCAAACACACTTAAAGCATGCAGAATCGACTCAGAATAGGAAAAGGAGACGTTTAGGTCAATTTTATGTATTCTGGCGTTCGTAGATACAAGAAAACTGTTAAAATTCTTCAGAAACGTCACTTTTGAAGTGTTTTCTTGTACTTTTAAGCCAATCAGATACCCTACGGGCTCGGAAAGTGCAACGAAACCATCAAATTTTAGCTAGAAACTGTACTTTTGTCGATTTTTATTGAATTTGAACTATATTTCAACGTTTTTTGATGGTTCTGAGCCACCAAACACACTTAAAGCATGCAGAATCGACTCAGAATAGGAAAAGGAGACGTTTAGGTCAATTTTATGCATTCAGGCGTTCGTAGATACAAGAAAACTGTTAAAATTCTTCAGAAACGTCACTTTTGAAGTGTTTTCTTGTACTTTTAAGCCAATCAGATACCCTACGGGCTCGGAAAGTGCAACGAAACCATCAAATTTTAGCTAGAAACTGTATTTTTGTCGATTTTTATTGAATTTGAACTATATTTCAACGTTTTTTGATGGTTCTGAGCCACCAAACACACTTAAAGCATGCAGAATCGACTCAGAATAGGAAAAGGAGACGTTTAGGTCAATTTTATGCATTCTGGCGTTCGTAGATACAAGAAAACTGTTAAAATTCTTCAGAAACGTCACTTTTGAAGTGTTTTCTTGTACTTTTAAGCCAATCAGATACCCTACGGGCTCGGAAAGTGCAACGAAACCATCAAATTTTAGCTAGAAACTGTATTTTTGTCGATTTTTATTGAATTTGAACTATATTTCAACGTTTTTTGATGGTTCTGAGCCACCAAACACACTTAAAGCATGCAGAATCGACTCAGAATAGGAAAAGGAGACGTTTAGGTCAATTTTATGCATTCTGGCGTTCGTAGATACAAGAAAACTGTTAAAATTCTTCAGAAACGTCACTTTTGAAGTGTTTTCTTGTACTTTTAAGCCAATCAGATACCCTACGGGCTCGGAAAGTGCAACGAAACCATCAAATTTTAGCTAGAAACTGTATTTTTGTCGATTTTTATTGAATTTGAACTATATTTCAACGTTTTTTGATGGTTCTGAGCCACCAAACACACTTAAAGCATGCAGAATCGACTCAGAATAGGAAAAGGAGACGTTTAGGTCAATTTTATGCATTCTGGCGTTCGTAGATACAAGAAAACTGTTAAAATTCTTCAGAAACGTCACTTTTGAAGTGTTTTCTTGTACTTTTAAGCCAATCAGATACCCTACGGGCTCGGAAAGTGCAACGAAACCATCAAATTTTAGCTAGAAACTGTATTTTTGTCGATTTTTATTGAATTTGAACTATATTTCAACGTTTTTTGATGGTTCTGAGCCACCAAACACACTTAAAGCATGCAGAATCGACTCAGAATAGGAAAAGGAGACGTTTAGGTCAATTTTATGCATTCTGGCGTTCGTAGATACAAGAAAACTGTTAAAATTCTTCAGAAACGTTACTTTTGAAGTGTTTTCTTGTATTTTTAAGCCAATCAGATACCCTACGGGCTCGGAAAGTGCAACGAAACCATCAAATTTTAGCTAGAAACTGTATTTTTGTCGATTTTTATTGAATTTGAACTATATTTCAACGTTTTTTGATAGTTCTGAGCCACCAAACACACTTAAAGCATGCAGAATCGACTCAGAATAGGAAAAGGAGAAGTTTAGGTCAATTTTATGCATTCTGGCGTTCGTAGATACAAGAAAACTGTTAAAATTCTTCAGAAACGTCACTTTTGAAGTGTTTTCTTGTACTTTTAAGCCAATCAGATACCCTACGGGCTCGGAAAGTGCAACGAAACCATCAAATTTTAGCTAGAAACTGTATTTTATTTTTGTCGATTTTTATTGAATTTGAACTATATTTCAACGTTTTTTGATGGTTCTGAGCCACCAAACACACTTAAAGCATGCAGAATCGACTCAGAATAGGAAAAGGAGACGTTTAGGTCAATTTTATGCATTCTGGCGTTCGTAGATACAAGAAAACTGTTAAAATTCTTCAGAAACGTCACTTTTGAAGTGTTTTCTTGTACTTTTAAGCCAATCAGATAACCTACGGGCTCGGAAAGTGCAACGAAACCATCAAATTTTAGCTAGAAACTGTATTTTTGTCGATTTTTATTGAATTTGAACTATATTTCAACGTTTTTTGATGGTTCTGAGCCACCAAACACACTTAAAGCATGCAGAATCGACTCAGAATAGGAAAAGGAGACGTTTAGGTCAATTTTATGCATTCTGGCGTTCGTAGATACAAGAAAACTGTTAAAATTCTTCAGAAACGTCACTTTTGAAGTGTTTTCTTGTACTTTTAATCCAATCAGATACCCTACGGGCTCGGAAAGTGCAACGAAACCATCAAATTTTAGCTAGAAACTGTATTTTTGTCGAATTTTATTGAATTTGAACTATATTTCAACGTTTTTTGATGGTTCTGAGCCA
Organism: Zophobas morio; assembly: GCF_036711695.1. Lineage (NCBI taxonomy): Eukaryota > Metazoa > Arthropoda > Insecta > Coleoptera > Tenebrionidae > Zophobas > Zophobas morio. Next base: position 124,442 of record NW_026972233.1, read on the forward strand.
CCAAACACACTTAAAGCATGCAGAATCGACTCAGAATAGGAAAAGGAGACGTTTAGGTCAATTTTATGCATTCTGGCGTTCGTAGATACAAGAAAACTGTTAAAATTCTTCAGAAACGTCACTTTTGAAGTGTTTTCTTGTACTTTTAAGCCAATCAGATACCCTACGGGCTCGGAAAGTGCAACGAAACCATCAAATTTTAGCTAGAAACTGTACTTTTGTCGATTTTTATTGAATTTGAACTATATTTCAACGTTTTTTGATGGTTCTGAGCCACCAAACACACTTAAAGCATGCAGAATCGACTCAGAATAGGAAAAGGAGACGTTTAGGTCAATTTTATGCATTCAGGCGTTCGTAGATACAAGAAAACTGTTAAAATTCTTCAGAAACGTCACTTTTGAAGTGTTTTCTTGTACTTTTAAGCCAATCAGATACCCTACGGGCTCGGAAAGTGCAACGAAACCATCAAATTTTAGCTAGAAACTGTATTTTTGTCGATTTTTATTGAATTTGAACTATATTTCAACGTTTTTTGATGGTTCTGAGCCACCAAACACACTTAAAGCATGCAGAATCGACTCAGAATAGGAAAAGGAGACGTTTAGGTCAATTTTATGCATTCTGGCGTTCGTAGATACAAGAAAACTGTTAAAATTCTTCAGAAACGTCACTTTTGAAGTGTTTTCTTGTACTTTTAAGCCAATCAGATACCCTACGGGCTCGGAAAGTGCAACGAAACCATCAAATTTTAGCTAGAAACTGTATTTTTGTCGATTTTTATTGAATTTGAACTATATTTCAACGTTTTTTGATGGTTCTGAGCCACCAAACACACTTAAAGCATGCAGAATCGACTCAGAATAGGAAAAGGAGACGTTTAGGTCAATTTTATGCATTCTGGCGTTCGTAGATACAAGAAAACTGTTAAAATTCTTCAGAAACGTCACTTTTGAAGTGTTTTCTTGTACTTTTAAGCCAATCAGATACCCTACGGGCTCGGAAAGTGCAACGAAACCATCAAATTTTAGCTAGAAACTGTATTTTTGTCGATTTTTATTGAATTTGAACTATATTTCAAAGTTTTTTGATGGTTCTGAGCCACCAAACACACTTAAAGCATGCAGAATCGACTCAGAATAGGAAAAGGAGACGTTTAGGTCAATTTTATGCATTCTGGCGTTCGTAGATACAAGAAAACTGTTAAAATTCTTCAGAAACGTCACTTTTGAAGTGTTTTCTTGTACTTTTAAGCCAATCAGATACCCTACGGGCTCGGAAAGTGCAACGAAACCATCAAATTTTAGCTAGAAACTGTATTTTTGTCGATTTTTATTGAATTTGAACTATATTTCAACGTTTTTTGATGGTTCTGAGCCACCAAACACACTTAAAGCATGCAGAATCGACTCAGAATAGGAAAAGGAGACGTTTAGGTCAATTTTATGCATTCTGGCGTTCGTAGATACAAGAAAACTGTTAAAATTCTTCAGAAACGTTACTTTTGAAGTGTTTTCTTGTATTTTTAAGCCAATCAGATACCCTACGGGCTCGGAAAGTGCAACGAAACCATCAAATTTTAGCTAGAAACTGTATTTTTGTCGATTTTTATTGAATTTGAACTATATTTCAACGTTTTTTGATAGTTCTGAGCCACCAAACACACTTAAAGCATGCAGAATCGACTCAGAATAGGAAAAGGAGAAGTTTAGGTCAATTTTATGCATTCTGGCGTTCGTAGATACAAGAAAACTGTTAAAATTCTTCAGAAACGTCACTTTTGAAGTGTTTTCTTGTACTTTTAAGCCAATCAGATACCCTACGGGCTCGGAAAGTGCAACGAAACCATCAAATTTTAGCTAGAAACTGTATTTTATTTTTGTCGATTTTTATTGAATTTGAACTATATTTCAACGTTTTTTGATGGTTCTGAGCCACCAAACACACTTAAAGCATGCAGAATCGACTCAGAATAGGAAAAGGAGACGTTTAGGTCAATTTTATGCATTCTGGCGTTCGTAGATACAAGAAAACTGTTAAAATTCTTCAGAAACGTCACTTTTGAAGTGTTTTCTTGTACTTTTAAGCCAATCAGATAACCTACGGGCTCGGAAAGTGCAACGAAACCATCAAATTTTAGCTAGAAACTGTATTTTTGTCGATTTTTATTGAATTTGAACTATATTTCAACGTTTTTTGATGGTTCTGAGCCACCAAACACACTTAAAGCATGCAGAATCGACTCAGAATAGGAAAAGGAGACGTTTAGGTCAATTTTATGCATTCTGGCGTTCGTAGATACAAGAAAACTGTTAAAATTCTTCAGAAACGTCACTTTTGAAGTGTTTTCTTGTACTTTTAATCCAATCAGATACCCTACGGGCTCGGAAAGTGCAACGAAACCATCAAATTTTAGCTAGAAACTGTATTTTTGTCGATTTTTATTGAATTTGAACTATATTTCAACGTTTTTTGATGGTTCTGAGCCACCAAACACACTTAAAGCATGCAGAATCGACTCAGAATAGGAAAAGGAGACGTTTAGGTCAATTTTATGCATTCTGGCGTTCGTAGATACAAGAAAACTGTTAAAATTCTTCAGAAACGTCACTTTTGAAGTGTTTTCTTGTACTTTTAAGCCAATCAGATACCCTACGGGCTCGGAAAGTGCAACGAAACCATCAAATTTTAGCTAGAAACTGTATTTTTGTCGATTTTTATTGAATTTGAACTATATTTCAACGTTTTTTGATGGTTCTGAGCCACCAAACACACTTAAAGCATGCAGAATCGACTCAGAATAGGAAAAGGAGACGTTTAGGTCAATTTTATGCATTCTGGCGTTCGTAGATACAAGAAAACTGTTAAAATTCTTCAGAAACGTCACTTTTGAAGTGTTTTCTTGTACTTTTAAGCCAATCAGATACCCAACGGGCTCGGAAAGTGCAAAGAAACCATCAAATTTTAGCTAGAAACTGTATTTTTGTCGATTTTTATTGAATTTGAACTATATTTCAACGTTTTTTGATGGTTCTGAGCCACCAAACACACTTAAAGCATGCAGAATCGACTCAGAATAGGAAAAGGAGACGTTTAGGTCAATTTTATGCATTCTGGCGTTCGTAGATACAAGAAAACTGTTAAAATTCTTCAGAAACGTCACTTTTGAAGTGTTTTCTTGTACTTTTAAGCCAATCAGATACCCTACGGGCTCGGAAAGTGCAACGAAACCATCAAATTTTAGCTAGAAACTGTATTTTTGTCGATTTTTATTGAATTTGAACTATATTTCAACGTTTTTTGATGGTTCTGAGCCACCAAACACACTTAAAGCATGCAGAATCGACTCAGAATAGGAAAAGGAGACGTTTAGGTCAATTTTATGCATTCTGGCGTTCGTAGATACAAGAAAACTGTTAAAATTCTTCAGAAACGTCACTTTTGAAGTGTTTTCTTGTACTTTTAAGCCAATCAGATAACCTACGGGCTCGGAAAGTGCAACGAAACCATCAAATTTTAGCTAGAAACTGTATTTTTGTCGATTTTTATTGAATTTGAACTATATTTCAACGTTTTTTGATGGTTCTGAGCCACCAAACACACTTAAAGCATGCAGAATCGAGTCAGAATAGGAAAAGGAGACGTTTAGGTCAATTTTATGCATTCTGGCGTTCGTAGATACAAGAAAACTGTTAAAATTCTTCAGAAACGTCACTTTTGAAGTGATTTCTTGTACTTTTAAGCCAATCAGATACCCTACGGGCTTGGAAAGTGCAACGAAACCATCAAATTTTAGCTAGAAACTGTATTTTTGTCGATTTTTATTGAATTTGAACTATATTTCAACGTTTTTTGATGGTTCTGAGCCACCAAACACACTTAAAGCATGCAGACTCGACTCAGAATAGGAAAAGGAGACGTTTAGGTCAATTTTATGCATTCTGGCGTTCGTAGATACAAGAAAACTGTTAAAATTCTTCAGAAACGTCACTTTTGAAGTGTTTTCTTGTACTTTTAAGCCAATCAGATACCCTACGGGCTCGGAAAGTGCAACGAAACCATCAAATTTTAGCTAGAAACTGTATTTTTGTCGATTTTTATTGAATTTGAACTATATTTCAACGTTTTTTGATGGTTCTGAGCCACCAAACACACTTAAAGCATGCAGAATCGACTCAGAATAGGAAAAGGAGACGTTTAGGTCAATTTTATGCATTCTGGCGTTCGTAGATACAAGAAAACTGTTAAAATTCTTCAGAAACGTCACTTTTGAAGTGTTTTCTTGTACTTTTAAGCCAATCAGATACCCTACGGGCTCGGAAAGTGCAACGAAACCATCTAATTTTAGCTAGAAACTGTATTTTTGTCGATTTTTATTGAATTTGAACTATATTTCAACGTTTTTTGATGGTTCTGAGCCACCAAACACACTTAAAGCATGCAGAATCGACTCAGAATAGGAAAAGGAGACGTTTAGGTCAATTTTATGCATTCTGGCGTTCGTAGATACAAGAAAACTGTTAAAATTCTTCAGAAACGTCACTTTTGAAGTGTTTTCTTGTACTTTTAAGCCAATCAGATACCCTACGGGCTCGGAAAGTGCAACGAAACCATCAAATTTTAGCTAGAAACTGTATTTTTGTCGATTTTTATTGAATTTGAACTATATTTCAACGTTTTTTGATGGTTCTGAGCCACCAAACACACTTAAAGCATGCAGAATCGACTCAGAATAGGAAAAGGAGACGTTTAGGTCAATTTTATGCATTCTGGCGTTCGTAGATACAAGAAAACTGTTAAAATTCTTCAGAAACGTCACTTTTGAAGTGTTTTCTTGTACTTTTAAGCCAATCAGATACCCTACGGGCTCGGAAAGTGCAACGAAACCATCAAATTTTAGCTAGAAACTGTATTTTTGTCGATTTTTATAGAATTTGAACTATATTTCAACGTTTTTTGATGGTTCTGAGCCACCAAACACACTTAAAGCATGCAGAATCGACTCAGAATAGGAAAAGGAGACGTTTAGGTCAATTTTATGCATTCTGGCGTTCGTAGATACAAGAAAACTGTTAAAATTCTTCAGAAACGTCACTTTTGAAGTGTTTTCTTGTACTTTTAAGCCAATCAGATACCCGACGGGCTCGGAAAGTGCAACGAAACCATCAAATTTTAGCTAGAAACTGTACTTTTGTCGATTTTTATATAATTTGAACTATATTTCAACGTTTTTTGATGGTTCTGAGCCACCAAACACACTTAAAGCATGCAGAATCGACTCAGAATAGGAAAAGGAGACGTTTAGGTCAATTTTATGTATTCTGGCGTTCGTAGATACAAGAAAACTGTTAAAATTCTTCAGAAACGTCACTTTTGAAGTGTTTTCTTGTACTTTTAAGCCAATCAGATACCCTACGGGCTCGGAAAGTGCAACGAAACCATCAAATTTTAGCTAGAAACTGTACTTTTGTCGATTTTAATTGAATTTGAACTATATTTCAACGTTTTTTGATGGTTCTGAGCCACCAAACACACTTAAAGCATGCAGAATCGACTCAGAATAGGAAAAGGAGACGTTTAGGTCAATTTTATGCATTCTGGCGTTCGTAGATACAAGAAAACTGTTAAAATTCTTCAGAAACGTCACTTTTGAAGTGTTTTCTTGTACTTTTAAGCCAATCAGATAACCTACGGGCTCGGAAAGTGCAACGAAACCATCAAATTTTAGCTAGAAACTGTATTTTTGTCGATTTTTATTGAATTTGAACTATATTTCAACGTTTTTTGATGGTTCTGAGCCACCAAACACACTTAAAGCATGCAGAATCGAGTCAGAATAGGAAAAGGAGACGTTTAGGTCAATTTTATGCATTCTGGCGTTCGTAGATACAAGAAAACTGTTAAAATTCTTCAGAAACGTCACTTTTGAAGTGTTTTCTTGTACTTTTAAGCCAATCAGATACCCTACGGGCTTGGAAAGTGCAACGAAACCATCAAATTTTAGCTAGAAACTGTATTTTTGTCGATTTTTATTGAATTTGAACTATATTTCAACGTTTTTTGATGGTTCTGAGCCACCAAACACACTTAAAGCATGCAGACTCGACTCAGAATAGGAAAAGGAGACGTTTAGGTCAATTTTATGCATTCTGGCGTTCGTAGATACAAGAAAACTGTTAAAATTCTTCAGAAACGTCACTTTTGAAGTGTTTTCTTGTACTTTTAAGCCAATCAGATACCCTACGGGCTCGGAAAGTGCAACGAAACCATCAAATTTTAGCTAGAAACTGTATTTTTGTCGATTTTTATTGAATTTGAACTATATTTCAACGTTTTTTGATGGTTCTGAGCCACCAAACACACTTAAAGCATGCAGAATCGACTCAGAATAGGAAAAGGAGACGTTTAGGTCAATTTTATGCATTCTGGCGTTCGTAGATACAAGAAAACTGTTAAAATTCTTCAGAAACGTCACTTTTGAAGTGTTTTCTTGTACTTTTAAGCCAATCAGATACCCTACGGGCTCGGAAAGTGCAACGAAACCATCTAATTTTAGCTAGAAACTGTATTTTTGTCGATTTTTATTGAATTTGAACTATATTTCAACGTTTTTTGATGGTTCTGAGCCACCAAACACACTTAAAGCATGCAGAATCGACTCAGAATAGGAAAAGGAGACGTTTAGGTCAATTTTATGCATTCTGGCGTTCGTAGATACAAGAAAACTGTTAAAATTCTTCAGAAACGTCACTTTTGAAGTGTTTTCTTGTACTTTTAAGCCAATCAGATACCCTACGGGCTCGGAAAGTGCAACGAAACCATCAAATTTTAGCTAGAAACTGTATTTTTGTCGATTTTTATTGAATTTGAACTATATTTCAACGTTTTTTGATGGTTCTGAGCCACCAAACACACTTAAAGCATGCAGAATCGACTCAGAATAGGAAAAGGAGACGTTTAGGTCAATTTTATGCATTCTGGCGTTCGTAGATACAAGAAAACTGTTAAAATTCTTCAGAAACGTCACTTTTGAAGTGTTTTCTTGTACTTTTAAGCCAATCAGATACCCTACGGGCTCGGAAAGTGCAACGAAACCATCAAATTTTAGCTAGAAACTGTATTTTTGTCGATTTTTATAGAATTTGAACTATATTTCAACGTTTTTTGATGGTTCTGAGCCACCAAACACACTTAAAGCATGCAGAATCGACTCAGAATAGGAAAAGGAGACGTTTAGGTCAATTTTATGCATTCTGGCGTTCGTAGATACAAGAAAACTGTTAAAATTCTTCAGAAACGTCACTTTTGAAGTGTTTTCTTGTACTTTTAAGCCAATCAGATACCCGACGGGCTCGGAAAGTGCAACGAAACCATCAAATTTTAGCTAGAAACTGTACTTTTGTCGATTTTTATATAATTTGAACTATATTTCAACGTTTTTTGATGGTTCTGAGCCACCAAACACACTTAAAGCATGCAGAATCGACTCAGAATAGGAAAAGGAGACGTTTAGGTCAATTTTATGTATTCTGGCGTTCGTAGATACAAGAAAACTGTTAAAATTCTTCAGAAACGTCACTTTTGAAGTGTTTTCTTGTACTTTTAAGCCAATCAGATACCCTACGGGCTCGGAAAGTGCAACGAAACCATCAAATTTTAGCTAGAAACTGTACTTTTGTCGATTTTTATTGAATTTGAACTATATTTCAACGTTTTTTGATGGTTCTGAGCCACCAAACACACTTAAAGCATGCAGAATCGACTCAGAATAGGAAAAGGAGATGTTTAGGTCAATTTTATGCATTCAGGCGTTCGTAGATACAAGAAAACTGTTAAAATTCTTCAGAAACGTCACTTTTGAAGTGTTTTCTTGTACTTTTAAGCCAATCAGATACCCTACGGGCTCGGAAAGTGCAACGAAACCATCAAATTTTAGCTAGAAACTGTATTTTTGTCGATTTTTATTGAATTTGAACTATATTTCAACGTTTTTTGATGGTTCTGAGCCACCAAACACACTTAAAGCATGCAGAATCGACTCAGAATAGGAAAAGGAGACGTTTAGGTCAATTTTATGCATTCTGGCGTTCGTAGATACAAGAAAACTGTTAAAATTCTTCAGAAACGTCACTTTTGAAGTGTTTTCTTGTACTTTTAAGCCAATCAGATACCCTACGGGCTCGGAAAGTGCAACGAAACCATCAAATTTTAGCTAGAAACTGTATTTTTGTCGATTTTTATTGAATTTGAACTATATTTCAACGTTTTTTGATGGTTCTGAGCCACCAAACACACTTAAAGCATGCAGAATCGACTCAGAATAGGAAAAGGAGACGTTTAGGTCAATTTTATGCATTCTGGCGTTCGTAGATACAAGAAAACTGTTAAAATTCTTCAGAAACGTCACTTTTGAAGTGTTTTCTTGTACTTTTAAGCCAATCAGATACCCTACGGGCTCGGAAAGTGCAACGAAACCATCAAATTTTAGCTAGAAACTGTATTTTTGTCGATTTTTATTGAATTTGAACTATATTTCAACGTTTTTTGATGGTTCTGAGCCACCAAACACACTTAAAGCATGCAGAATCGACTCAGAATAGGAAAAGGAGACGTTTAGGTCAATTTTATGCATTCTGGCGTTCGTAGATACAAGAAAACTGTTAAAATTCTTCAGAAACGTCACTTTTGAAGTGTTTTCTTGTACTTTTAAGCCAATCAGATACCCTACGGGCTCGGAAAGTGCAACGAAACCATCAAATTTTAGCTAGAAACTGTATTTTTGTCGATTTTTATTGAATTTGAACTATATTTCAACGTTTTTTGATGGTTCTGAGCCACCAAACACACTTAAAGCATGCAGAATCGACTCAGAATAGGAAAAGGAGACGTTTAGGTCAATTTTATGCATTCTGGCGTTCGTAGATACAAGAAAACTGTTAAAATTCTTCAGAAACGTTACTTTTGAAGTGTTATCTTGTACTTTTAAGCCAATCAGATACCCTACGGGCTCGGAAAGTGCAACGAAACCATCAAATTTTAGCTAGAAACTGTATTTTTGTCGATTTTTATTGAATTTGAACTATATTTCAACGTTTTTTGATAGTTCTGAGCCACCAAACACACTTAAAGCATGCAGAATCGACTCAGAATAGGAAAAGGAGAAGTTTAGGTCAATTTTATGCATTCTGGCGTTCGTAGATACAAGAAAACTGTTAAAATTCTTCAGAAACGTCACTTTTGAAGTGTTTTCTTGTACTTTTAAGCCAATCAGATACCCTACGGGCTCGGAAAGTGCAACGAAACCATCAAATTTTAGCTAGAAACTGTATTTTTGTCGATTTTTATTGAATTTGAACTATATTTCAACGTTTTTTGATGGTTCTGAGCCACCAAACACACTTAAAGCATGCAGAATCGACTCAGAATAGGAAAAGGAGACGTTTAGGTCAATTTTATGCATTCTGGCGTTCGTAGATACAAGAAAACTGTTAAAATTCTTCAGAAACGTTACTTTTGAAGTGTTTTCTTGTACTTTTAAGCCAATCAGATACCCTACGGGCTCGGAAAGTGCAACGAAACCATCAAATTTTAGCTAGAAACTGTATTTTTGTCGATTTTTATTGAATTTGAACTATATTTCAACGTTTTTTGATGGTTCTGAGCCACCAAACACACTTAAAGCATGCAGAATCGACTCAGAATAGGAAAAGGAGACGTTTAGGTCAATTTTATGCATTCTGGCGTTCGTAGATACAAGAAAACTGTTAAAATTCTTCAGAAACGTAACTTTTGAAGTGTTTTCTTGTACTTTTAAGCCAATCAGATACCCTACGGGCTCGGAAAGTGCAACGAAACCATCAAATTTTAGCTAGAAACTGTATTTTTGTCGATTTTTATTGAATTTGAACTATATTTCAACGTTTTTTGATGGTTCTGAGCCACCAAACACACTTAAAGCATGCAGAATCGACTCAGAATAGGAAAAGGAGACGTTTAGGTCAATTTTATGCATTCAGGAGTTCGTAGATACAAGAAAACTGTTAAAATTCTTCAGAAACGTCACTTTTGAAGTGTTTTCTTGTACTGTTAAGCCAATCAGATACCCTACGGGCTCGGAAAGTGCAACGAAACCATCAAATTTTAGCTAGAAACTGTATTTTTGTCGATTTTTATTGAATTTGAACTATATTTCAACGTTTTTTGATGGTTCTGAGCCACCAAACACACTTAAAGCATGCAGAATCGACTCAGAATAGGAAAAGGAGACGTTTAGGTCAATTTTATGCATTCTGGCGTTCGTAGATACAAGAAAACTTTTAAAATTCTTCAGAAACGTCACTTTTGAAGTGTTTTCTTGTACTTTTAAGCCAATCAGATACCCTACGGGCTCGGAAAGTGCAACGAAACCATCAAATTTTAGCTAGAAACTGTATTTTTGTCGATTTTTATTGAATTTGAACTATATTTCAACGTTTTTTGATGGTTCTGAGCCACCAAACACACTTAAAGCATGCAGAATCGACTCAGAATAGGAAAAGGAGACGTTTAGGTCAATTTTATGCATTCTGGCGTTCGTAGATACAAGAAAACTGTTAAAATTCTTCAGAAACGTTACTTTTGAAGTGTTTTCTTGTACTTTTAAGCCAATCAGATACCCTACGGGCTCGGAAAGTGCAACGAAACCATCAAATTTTAGCTAGAAACTGTATTTTTGTCGATTTTTATTGAATTTGAACTATATTTCAACGTTTTTTGATGGTTCTGAGCCACCAAACACACTTAAAGCATGCAGAATCGACTCAGAATAGGAAAAGGAGACGTTTAGGTCAATTTTATGCATTCTGGCGTTCGTAGATACAAGAAAACTGTTAAAATTCTTCAGAAACGTAACTTTTGAAGTGTTTTCTTGTACTTTTAAGCCAATCAGATACCCTACGGGCTCGGAAAGTGCAACGAAACCATCAAATTTTAGCTAGAAACTGTATTTTTGTCGATTTTTATTGAATTTGAACTATATTTCAACGTTTTTTGATGGTTCTGAGCCACCAAACACACTTAAAGCATGCAGAATCGACTCAGAATAGGAAAAGGAGACGTTTAGGTCAATTTTATGCATTCAGGAGTTCGTAGATACAAGAAAACTGTTAAAATTCTTCAGAAACGTCACTTTTGAAGTGTTTTCTTGTACTGTTAAGCCAATCAGATACCCTACGGGCTCGGAAAGTGCAACGAAACCATCAAATTTTAGCTAGAAACTGTATTTTTGTCGATTTTTATTGAATTTGAACTATATTTCAACGTTTTTTGATGGTTCTGAGCCACCAAACACACTTAAAGCATGCAGAATCGACTCAGAATAGGAAAAGGAGACGTTTAGGTCAATTTTATGCATTCTGGCGTTCGTAGATACAAGAAAACTTTTAAAATTCTTCAGAAACGTCACTTTTGAAGGGTTTTCTTGTACTTTTAAGCCAATCAGATACCCTGCGGGCTCGGAAAGTGCAACGAAACCATCAAATTTTAGCTAGAAACTGTATTTTTGTCGATTTTTATTGAATTTGAACTATATTTCAACGTTTTTTGATGGTTCTGAGCCACCAAACACACTTAAAGCATGCAGAATCGACTCAGAATAGGAAAAGGAGACGTTTAGGTCAATTTTATGCATTCTGGCGTTCGTAGATACAAGAAAACTGTTAAAATTCTTCAGAAACGTTACTTTTGAAGTGTTTTCTTGTACTTTTAAGCCAATCAGATACCCTACGGGCTCGGAAAGTGCAACGAAACCATCAAATTTTAGCTAGAAACTGTATTTTTGTCGATTTTTATTGAATTTGAACTATATTTCAACGTTTTTTGATGGTTCTGAGCCACCAAACACACTTAAAGCATGCAGAATCGACTCAGAATAGGAAAAGGAGACGTTTAGGTCAATTTTATGCATTCTGGCGTTCGTAGATACAAGAAAACTGTTAAAATTCTTCAGAAACGTAACTTTTGAAGTGTTTTCTTGTACTTTTAAGCCAATCAGATACCCTACGGGCTCGGAAAGTGCAACGAAACCATCAAATTTTAGCTAGAAACTGTATTTTTGTCGATTTTTATTGAATTTGAACTATATTTCAACGTTTTTTGATGGTTCTGAGCCACCAAACACACTTAAAGCATGCAGAATCGACTCAGAATAGGAAAAGGAGACGTTTAGGTCAATTTTATGCATTCAGGCGTTCGTAGATACAAGAAAACTGTTAAAATTCTTCAGAAACGTCACTTTTGAAGTGTTTTCTTGTACTTTTAAGCCAATCAGATACCCTACGGGCTCGGAAAGTGCAACGAAACCATCAAATTTTAGCTAGAAACTGTATTTTTGTCGATTTTTATTGAATTTGAACTATATTTCAACGTTTTTTGATGGTTCTGAGCCAGCAAACACACTTAAAGCATGCAGAATCGACTCAGAATAGGAAAAGGAGATGTTTAGGTCAATTTTATGCATTCTGGCGTTCGTAGATACAAGAAAACTGTTAAAATTCTTCAGAAACTTCACTTTTGAAGGGTTTTCTTGTACTTTTAAGCCAATCAGATACCCTGCGGGCTCGGAAAGTGCAACGAAACCATCAAATTTTAGCTAGAAACTGTATTTTTGTCGATTTTTATTGAATTTGAACTATATTTCAACGTTTTTTGATGGTTCTGAGCCACCAAACACACTTAAAGCATGCAGAATCGACTCAGAATAGGAAAAGGAGACGTTTAGGTCAATTTTATGCATTCTGGCGTTCGTAGATACAAGAAAACTGTTAAAATTCTTCAGAAACGTCACTTTTGAAGTGTTTTCTTGTACTTTTAAGCCAATCAGATACCCAACGGGCTCGGAAAGTGCAACGAAACCATCAAATTTTAGCTAGAAACTGTATTTTTGTCGATTTTTATTGAATTTGAACTATATTTCAACGTTTTTTGATGGTTCTGAGCCACCAAACACACTTAAAGCATGCAGAATCGACTCAGAATAGGAAAAGGAGACGTTTAGGTCAATTTTATGCATTCTGGCGTTCGTAGATACAAGAAAACTGTTAAAATTCTTCAGAAACGTCACTTTTGAAGTGTTTTCTTGTACTTTTAAGCCAATCAGATACCCTACGGGCTCGGAAAGTGCAACGAAACCATCAAATTTTAGCTAGAAACTGTATTTTTGTCGATTTTTATTGAATTTGAACTATATTTCAACGTTTTTTGATGGTTCTGAGCCACCAAACACACTTAAAGCATGCAGAATCGACTCAGAATAGGAAAAGGAGACGTTTAGGTCAATTTTATGCATTCTGGCGTTCGTAGAAACAAGAAAACTGTTAAAATTCTTCAGAAACGTCACTTTTGAAGTGTTTTCTTGTACTTTTAAGCCAATCAGATACCCTACGGGCTCGGAAAGTGCAACGAAACCATCAAATTTTAGCTAGAAACTGTATTTTTGTCGATTTTTATTGAATTTGAACTATATTTCAACGTTTTTTGATGGTTCTGAGCCACCAAACACACTTAAAGCATGCAGAATCGACTCAGAATAGGAAAAGGAGACGTTTAGGTCAATTTTATGCATTCTGGCGTTCGTAGATACAAGAAAACTGTTAAAATTCTTCAGAAACGTCACTTTTGAAGTGTTTTCTTGTACTTTTAAGCCAATCAGATACCCTACGGGCTCGGAAAGTGCAACGAAACCATCAAATTTTAGCTAGAAACTGTATTTTTGTCGATTTTTATTGAATTTGAACTATATTTCAACGTTTTTTGATGGTTCTGAGCCACCAAACACACTTAAAGCATGCAGAATCGACTCAGAATAGGAAAAGGAGACGTTTAGGTCAATTTTTTGCATTCTGGCGTTCGTAGATACAAGAAAACTGTTAAAATTCTTCAGAAACGTCACTTTTGAAGTGTTTTCTTGTACTTTTAAGCCAATCAGATACCCTACGGGCTCGGAAAGTGCAACGAAACCATCAAATTTTAGCTAGAAACTGTATTTTTGTCGATTTTTATTGAATTTGAACTATATTTCAACGTTTTTTGATGGTTCTGAGCCACCAAACACACTTAAAGCATGCAGAATCGACTCAGAATAGGAAAAGGAGACGTTTAGGTCAATTTTATGCATTCTGGCGTTCGTAGATACAAGAAAACTGTTAAAATTCTTCAGAAACGTCACTTTTGAAGGGTTTTCTTGTACTTTTAAGCCAATCAGATACCCTGCGGGCTCGGAAAGTGCAACGAAACCATCAAATTTTAGCTAGAAACTGTATTTTTGTCGATTTTTATTGAATTTGAACTATATTTCAACGTTTTTTGATGGTTCTGAGCCACCAAACACACTTAAAGCATGCAGAATCGACTCAGAATAGGAAAAGGAGACGTTTAGGTCAATTTTATGCATTCTGGCGTTCGTAGATACAAGAAAACTGTTAAAATTCTTCAGAAACGTCACTTTTGAAGTGTTTTCTTGTACTTTTAAGCCAATCAGATACCCAACGGGCTCGGAAAGTGCAACGAAACCATCAAATTTTAGCTAGAAACTGTATTTTTGTCGATTTTTATTGAATTTGAACTATATTTCAACGTTTTTTGATGGTTCTGAGCCACCAAACACACTTAAAGCATGCAGAATCGACTCAGAATAGGAAAAGGAGACGTTTAGGTCAATTTTATGCATTCTGGCGTTCGTAGATACAAGAAAACTGTTAAAATTCTTCAGAAACGTCACTTTTGAAGTGTTTTCTTGTACTTTTAAGCCAATCAGATACCCAACGGGCTCGGAAAGTGCAACGAAACCATCAAATTTTAGCTAGAAACTGTATTTTTGTCGATTTTTATTGAATTTGAACTATATTTCAACGTTTTTTGATGGTTCTGAGCCACCAAACACACTTAAAGCATGCAGAATCGACTCAGAATAGGAAAAGGAGACGTTTAGGTCAATTTTATGCATTCTGGCGTTCGTAGAAACAAGAAAACTGTTAAAATTCTTCAGAAACGTCACTTTTGAAGTGTTTTCTTGTACTTTTAAGCCAATCAGATACCCTACGGGCTCGGAAAGTGCAACGAAACCATCAAATTTTAGCTAGAAACTGTATTTTTGTCGATTTTTATTGAATTTGAACTATATTTCAACGTTTTTTGATGGTTCTGAGCCACCAAACACACTTAAAGCATGCAGAATCGACTCAGAATAGGAAAAGGAGACGTTTAGGTCAATTTTATGCATTCTGGCGTTCGTAGATACAAGAAAACTGTTAAAATTCTTCAGAAACGTCACTTTTGAAGTGTTTTCTTGTACTTTTAAGCCAATCAGATACCCTACGGGCTCGGAAAGTGCAACGAAACCATCAAATTTTAGCTAGAAACTGTATTTTTGTCGATTTTTATTGAATTTGAACTATATTTCAACGTTTTTTGATGGTTCTGAGCCACCAAACACACTTAAAGCATGCAGAATCGACTCAGAATAGGAAAAGGAGACGTTTAGGTCAATTTTTTGCATTCTGGCGTTCGTAGATACAAGAAAACTGTTAAAATTCTTCAGAAACGTCACTTTTGAAGTGTTTTCTTGTACTTTTAAGCCAATCAGATACCCTACGGGCTCGGAAAGTGCAACGAAACCATCAAATTTTAGCTAGAAACTGTATTTTTGTCGATTTTTATTGAATTTGAACTATATTTCAACGTTTTTTGATGGTTCTGAGCCACCAAACACACTTAAAGCATGCAGAATCGACTCAGAATAGGAAAAGGAGACGTTTAGGTCAATTTTATGCATTCTGGCGTTCGTAGATACAAGAAAACTGTTAAAATTCTTCAGAAGCGTCACTTTTGAAGTGTTTTCTTGTACTTTTAAGCCAATCAGATACCCTACGGGCTCGGAAAGTGCAACGAAACCATCAAATTTTAGCTAGAAGCTGTATTTTTGTCGATTTTTATTGAATTTGAACTATATTTCAACGTTTTTTGATGGTTCTGAGCCACCAAACACACTTAAAGCATGCAGAATCGACTCAGAATAGGAAAAGGAGACGTTTAGGTCAATTTTATGCATTCTGGCGTTCGTAGATACAAGAAAACTGTTAAAATTCTTCAGAAACGTCACTTTTGAAGTGTTTTCTTGTACTTTTAAGCCAATCAGATACCCTACGGGCTCGGAAAGTGCAACGAAACCATCAAATTTTAGCTAGAAACTGTATTTTTGTCGATTTTTATTGAATTTGAACTATATTTCAACGTTTTTTGATGGTTCTGAGCCACCAAACACACTTAAAGCATGCAGAATCGACTCAGAATAGGAAAAGGAGACGTTTAGGTCAATTTTATGCATTCTGGCGTTCGTAGATACAAGAAAACTGTTAAAATTCTTCAGAAACGTCACTTTTGAAGTGTTTTCTTGTACTTTTAAGCCAATCAGATACCCTACGGGCTCGGAAAGTGCAACGAAACCATCAAATTTTAGCTAGAAACTGTATTTTTGTCGATTTTTATTGAATTTGAACTATGTTTCAACGTTTTTTGATGGTTCTGAGCCACCAAACACACTTAAAGCATGCAGAATCGACTCAGAATAGGAAAAGGAGACGTTTAGGTCAATTTTATGCATTCTGGCGTTCGTAGATACAAGAAAACTGTTAAAATTCTTCAGAAACGTCACTTTTGAAGTGTTTTCTTGTACTTTGAAGCCAATCAGATACCCTACGGGCTCGGAAAGTGCAACGAAACCATCAAATTTTAGCTAGAAACTGTATTTTTGTCGATTTTTATTGAATTTGAACTATATTTCAACGTTTTTTGATAGTTCTGAGCCACCAAACACACTTAAAGCATGCAGAATCGACTCAGAATAGGAAAAGGAGAAGTTTAGGTCAATTTTATGCATTCTGGCGTTCGTAGATACAAGAAAACTGTTAAAATTCTTCAGAAACGTCACTTTTGAAGTGTTTTCTTGTACTTTTAAGCCAATCAGATACCCTACGGGCTCGGAAAGTGCAACGAAACCATCAAATTTTAGCTAGAAACTGTATTTTTGTCGATTTTTATTGAATTTGAACTATATTTCAACGTTTTTTGATGGTTCTGAGCCACCAAACACACTTAAAGCATGCAGAATCGACTCAGAATAGGAAAAGGAGACGTTTAGGTCAATTTTATGCATTCTGGCGTTCGTAGATACAAGAAAACTGTTAAAATTCTTCAGAAACGTCACTTTTGAAGTGTTTTCTTGTACTTTTAAGCCAATCAGATACCCTACGGGCTCGGAAAGTGCAACGAAACCATCAAATTTTAGCTAGAAACTGTATTTTTGTCGATTTTTATTGAATTTGAACTATATTTCAACGTTTTTTGATGGTTCTGAGCCACCAAACACACTTAAAGCATGCAGAATCGACTCAGAATAGGAAAAGGAGACGTTTAGGTCAATTTTATGCATTCTGGCGTTCGTAGATACAAGAAAACTGTTAAAATTCTTCAGAAACGTCACTTTTGAAGTGTTTTCTTGTACTTTTAAGCCAATCAGATACCCTACGGGCTCGGAAAGTGCAACGAAACCATCAAATTTTAGCTAGAAACTGTATTTTTGTCGATTTTTATTGAATTTGAACTATATTTCAACGTTTTTTGATGGTTCTGAGCCACCAAACACACTTAAAGCATGCAGAATCGACTCAGAATAGGAAAAGGAGACGTTTAGGTCAATTTTATGCATTCTGGCGTTCGTAGATACAAGAAAACTGTTAAAATTCTTCAGAAACGTCACTTTTGAAGTGTTTTCTTGTACTTTTAAGCCAATCAGATACCCTACGGGCTCGGAAAGTGCAACGAAACCATCAAATTTTAGCTAGAAACTGTATTTTTGTCGATTTTTATTGAATTTGAAGTATATTTCAACGTTTTTTGATGGTTCTGAGCCACCAAACACACTTAAAGCATGCAGAATCGACTCAGAATAGGAAAAGGAGACGTTTAGGTCAATTTTATGCATTCTGGCGTTCGTAGATACAAGAAAACTGTTAAAATTTTTCAGAAACGTCACTTCTGAAGTGTTTTCTTGTACTTTTGAGATAATCAGATACCCTACGGGCTCGGAAAGTGCAACGAAACCATCAAATTTTAGCTAGAAACTGTATTTTTGTCGATTTTTATTGAATTTGAACTATATTTCAACGTTTTTTGATGGTTCTGAGCCACCAAACACACTTAAAGCATGCAGAATCGACTCAGAATAGGAAAAGGAGACGTTTAGGTCAATTTTATGCATTCTGGCGTTCGTAGATACAAGAAAACTGTTAAAATTCTTCAGAAACGTCACTTTTGAAGTGTTTTCTTGTACTTTTAAGCCAATCAGATACCCTACGGGCTCGGAAAGTGCAACGAAACCATCAAATTTTAGCTAGAAACTGTATTTTTGTCGATTTTTATTGAATTTGAACTATATTTCAACGTTTTTTGATTGTTCTGAGCCACCAAACACACTTAAAGCATGCAGAATCGACTCAGAATAGGAAAAGGAGACGTTTAGGTCTATTTTATGCATTCTGGCGTTCGTAGATACAAGAAAACTGTTAAAATTCTTCAGAAACGTCACTTTTGAAGTGTTTTCTTGTACTTTTAAGCCAATCAGATACCCTACGGGCTCGGAAAGTGCAACGAAACCATCAAATTTTAGCTAGAAACTGTATTTTTGTCGATTTTTATTGAATTTGAACTATATTTCAACGTTTTTTGATGGTTCTGAGCCACCAAACACACTTAAAGCATGCAGAATCGACTCAGAATAGGAAAAGGAGACGTTTAGGTCAATTTTATGCATTCTGGCGTTCGTAGATACAAGAAAACTGTTAAAATTCTTCAGAAACGTCACTTTTGAAGTGTTTTCTTGTACTTTTAAGCCAATCAGATACCCTACGGGCTCGGAAAGTGCAACGAAACCATCAAATTTTAGCTAGAAACTGTATTTTTGTCGATTTTTATTGAATTTGAACTATATTTCAACGTTTTTTGATGGTTCTGAGCCACCAAACACACTTAAAGCATGCAGAATCGACTCAGAATAGGAAAAGGAGACGTTTAGGTCAATTTTATGCATTCTGGCGTTCGTAGATACAAGAAAACTGTTAAAATTCTTCAGAAACGTCACTTTTGAAGTGTTTTCTTGTTCTTTTAAGCCAATCAGATACCCTACGGGCTCGGAAAGTGCAACGAAACCATCAAATTTTAGCTAGAAACTGTATTTTTGTCGATTTTTATTGAATTTGAACTATATTTCAACGTTTTTTGATGGTTCTGAGCCACCAAACACACTTAAAGCATGCAGAATCGACTCAGAATAGGAAAAGGAGACGTTTAGGTCAATTTTATGCATTCTGGCGTTCGTAGATACAAGAAAACTGTTAAAATTCTTCAGAAACGTCACTTTTGAAGTGTTTTCTTGTACTTTTAAGCCAATCAGATACCCTACGGGCTCGGAAAGTGCAACGAAACCATCAAATTTTAGCTAGAAACTGTATTTTTGTCGATTTTTATTGAATTTGAACTATATTTCAACGTTTTTTGATGGTTCTGAGCCACCAAACACACTTAAAGCATGCAGAATCGACTCAGAATAGGAAAAGGAGACGTTTAGGTCAATTTTATGCATTCTGGCGTTCGTAGATACAAGAAAACTGTTAAAATTCTTCAGAAACGTCACTTTTGAAGTGTTTTCTTGTACTTTTAAGCCAATCAGATACCCTACGGGCTCGGAAAGTGCAACGAAACCATCAAATTTTAGCTAGAAACTGTATTTTTGTCGATTTTTATTGAATTTGAACTATATTTCAACGTTTTTTGATGGTTCTGAGCCACCAAACACACTTAAAGCATGCAGAATCGACTCAGAATAGGAAAAGGAGACGTTTAGGTCAATTTTATGCATTCTGGCGTTCGTAGATACAAGAAAACTGTTAAAATTCTTCAGAAACGTCACTTTTGAAGTGTTTTCTTGTACTTTTAAGCCAATCAGATACCCTACGGGCTCGGAAAGTGCAATGAAACCATAAAATTTTAGCTAGAAACTGTATTTTTGTCGATTTTTATTGAATTTGAACTATATTTCAACGTTTTTTGATGGTTCTGAACCACCAAACACACTTAAAGCATGCAGAATCGACTCAGAATAGGAAAAGGAGACGTTTAGGTCAATTTTATGCATTCTGGCGTTCGTAGATACAAGAAAACTGTTAAAATTCTTCAGAAACGTCACTTTTGAAGTGTTTTCTTGTACTTTTAAGCCAATCAGATAACCTACGGGCTCGGAAAGTGCAACGAAACCATCAAATTTTAGCTAGAAACTGTATTTTTGTCGATTTTTATTGAATTTGAACTATATTTCAACGTTTTTTGATGGTTCTGAGCCACCAAACACACTTAAAGCATGCAGAATCGACTCGGAAAAGGAAAAGGAGACGTTTGGGTCAATTTTATGCATTCTGGCGTTCGTAGATACAAGAAAACTGTTAAAATTCTTCAGAAACGTCACTTTTGAAGTGTTTTCTTGTACTTTTAGCCAATCAGATACCCAACGGGCTCGGAAAGTGCAACGAAACCATCAAATTTTAGCTAGAAACTGTATTTTTGTCGATTTTTATTGAATTTGAACTATATTTCAACGTTTTTTGATGGTTCTGAGCCACCAAACACACTTAAAGCATTCAGAATCGACTCAGAATAGGAAAAGGAGACGTTTAGGTCAATTTTATGCATTCTGGCGTTCGTAGATACAAGAAAACTGTTAAAATTCTTCAGAAACGTCACTTTTGAAGTGTTTTCTTGTACTTTTAAGCCAATCAGATACCCTACGGGCTCGGAAAGTGCAACGAAACCATCAAATTTTAGCTAGAAACTGTATTTTTGTCGATTTTTATTGAATTTGAACTGTATTTCAACGTTTTTTGATGGTTCTGAGCCACCAAACACACTTAAAGCATGCAGAATCGACTCAGAATAGGAAAAGGAGATGTTTAGGTCAATTTTATGCATTCTGGCGTTCGTAGATACAAGAAAACTGTTAAAATTCTTCAGAAACGTCACTTTTGAAGTGTTTTCTTGTACTGTTAAGCCAATCAGATACCCTACGGGCTCGGAAAGTGCAACGAAACCATCAAATTTTAGCTAGAAACTGTATTTTTGTCGATTTTTATTGAATTTGAACTATATTTCAACGTTTTTTGATGGTTCTGAGCCACCAAACACACTTAAAGCATGCAGAATCGACTCAGAATAGGAAAAGGAGACGTTTAGGTCAATTTTATGCATTCTGGCGTTCGTAGATACAAGAAAACTGTTAAAATTCTTCAGAAACGTCACTTTTGAAGTGTTTTCTTGTACTTTTAAGCCAATCAGACACCCTACGGGCTCGGAAAGTGCAACGAAACCATCAAATTTTAGCTAGAAACTGTATTTTTGTCGATTTTTATTGAATTTGAACTATATTTCAACGTTTTTTGATGGTTCTGAGCCACCAAACACACTTAAAGCATGCAGAATCGACTCAGAATAGGAAAAGGAGACGTTTAGGTCAATTTTATGCATTCTGGCGTTCGTAGATACAAGAAAACTGTTAAAATTCTTCAGAAACGTCACTTTTGAAGTGTTTTCTTGTACTTTTAAGCCAATCAGATACCCTACGGGCTCGGAAAGTGCAACGAAACCATCAAATTTTAGCTAGAAACTGTATTTTTGTCGATTTTTATTGAATTTGAACTATATTTCAACGTTTTTTGATGGTTCTGAGCCACCAAACACACTTAAAGCATGCAGAATCGACTCAGAATAGGAAAAGGAGACGTTTAGGTCAATTTTATGCATTCTGGCGTTCGTAGATACAAGAAAACTGTTAAAATTCTTCAGAAACGTCACTTTTGAAGTGTTTTCTTGTACTTTTAAGCCAATCAGATACCCTACGGGCTCGGAAAGTGCAACGAAACCATCAAATTTTAGCTAGAAACTGTATTTTTGTCGATTTTTATTGAATTTGAACTATATTTCAACGTTTTTTGATGGTTCTGAGCCACCAAACACACTTAAAGCATGCAGAATCGACTCGGAATAGGAAAAGGAGACGTTTAGGTCAATTTTATGCATTCTGGCGTTCGTAGATACAAGAAAACTGTTAAAATTCTTCAGAAACGTCACTTTTGAAGTGTTTTCTTGTACTTTTAGCCAATCAGATACCCTACGGGCTCGGAAAGTGCAACGAAACCATCAAATTTTAGCTAGAAACTGTATTTTTGTCGATTTTTATTGAATTTGAACTATATTTCAACGTTTTTTGATGGTTCTGAGCCACCAAACACACTTAAAGCATGCAGAATCGACTCAGAATAGGAAAAGGAGACGTTTAGGTCAATTTTATGCATTCTGGCGTTCGTTGATACAAGAAAACTGTTAAAATTCTTCAGAAACGTCACTTTTGAAGTGTTTTCTTGTACTTTTAAGCCAATCAGATACCCTACGGGCTCGGAAAGTGCAACGAAACCATCAAATTTTAGCTAGAAACTGTATTTTTGTCGATTTTTATTGAATTTGAACTATATTTCAACGTTTTTTGATGGTTCTGAGCCACCAAACACACTTAAAGCATGCAGAATCGACTCGGAATAGGAAAAGGAGACGTTTAGGTCAATTTTATGCATTCTGGCGTTCGTAGATACAAGAAAACTGTTAAAATTCTTCAGAAACGTCACTTTTGAAGTGTTTTCTTGTACTTTTAAGCCAATCAGATACCCTACGGGCTCGGAAAGTGCAACAAAACCATCAAATTTTAGCTAGAAACTGTATTTTTGTCGATTTTTATTGAATTTGAACTATATTTCAAAGTTTTTTGATGGTTCTGAGCCACCAAACACACTTAAAGCATGCAGAATCGACTCAGAATAGGAAAAGGAGACGTTTAGGTCAATTTTATGCATTCTGGCGTTCGTAGATACAAGAAAACTGTTAAAATTCTTCAGAAACGTCACTTTTGAAGTGTTTTCTTGTACTTTTAAGCCAATCAGATACCCTGCGGGCTCGGAAAGTGCAACGAAACCATCAAATTTTAGCTAGAAACTGTATTTTTGTCGATTTTTATTGAATTTGAACTATATTTCAACGTTTTTTGATGGTTCTGAGCCACCAAACACACTTAAAGCATGCAGAATCGACTCAGAATAGGAAAAGGAGACGTTTAGGTCAATTTTATGCATTCTGGCGTTCGTAGATACAAGAAAACTGTTAAAATTCTTCAGAAACGTCACTTTTGAAGTGTTTTCTTGGACTTTTAAGCCAATCAGATACCCTACGGGCTCGGAAAGTGCAACGAAACCATCAAATTTTAGCTAGAAACTGTATTTTTGTCGATTTTTATTGAATTTGAACTATATTTCAACGTTTTTTGATGGTTCTGAGCCACCAAACACACTTAAAGCATGCAGAATCGACTCAGAATAGGAAAAGGAGACGTTTAGGTCAATTTTATGCATTCTGGCGTTCGTAGATACAAGAAAACTGTTAAAATTCTTCAGAAACGTCACTTTTGAAGTGTTTTCTTGTACTTTTAAGCCAATCAGATACCCTACGGGCTCGGAAAGTGCAACGAAACCATCAAATTTTAGCTAGAAACTGTATTTTTGTCGATTTTTATTGAATTTGAACTATATTTCAACGTTTTTTGATGGTTCTGAGCCACCAAACACACTTAAAGCATGCAGAATCGACTCAGAATAGGAAAAGGAGACGTTTAGGTCAATTTTATGCATTCTGGCGTTCGTAGATACAAGAAAACTGTTAAAATTCTTCAGAAACGTCACTTTTGAAGTGTTTTCTTGTACTTTTAAGCCAATCAGATACCCTACGGGCTCGGAAAGTGCAACGAAACCATCAAATTTTAGCTAGAAACTGTATTTTTGTCGCTTTTTATTAAATTTGAACTATCTTTCAACGTTTTTTGATGGTTCTGAGCCACCAAACACACTTAAAGCATGCAGAATCGACTCAGAATAGGAAAAGGAGACGTTTAGGTCAATTTTATGCATTCTGGCGTTCGTAGATACAAGAAAACTGTTAAAATTCTTCATAAACGTCACTTTTGAAGTGTTTTCTTGTACTTTTAAGCCAATCAGATACCCTCCGGGCTCGGAAAGTGCAACGAAACCATCAAATTTTAGCTAGAAACTGTATTTTTGTCGATTTTTATTGAATTTGAACTATATTTCAACGTTTTTTGATGGTTCTGAGCCACCAAACACACTTAAAGCATGCAGAATCGACTCAGAATAGGAAAAGGAGACGTTTAGGTCAATTTTATGCATTCTGGCGTTCGTAGATACAAGAAAACTGTTAAAATTCTTCAGAAACGTCACTTTTGAAGTGTTTTCTTGTACTTTTAAGCCAATCAGATACCCTACGGGCTCGGAAAGTGCAACGAAACCATCAAATTTTAGCTAGAAACTGTATTTTTGTCGATTTTTATTGAATTTGAACTATATTTCAACGTTTTTTGATGGTTCTGAGCCACCAAACACACTTAAAGCATGCAGAATCGACTCAGAATAGGAAAAGGAGACGTTTAGGTCAATTTTATGCATTCTGGCGTTCGTAGATACAAAAAAACTGTTAAAATTCTTCAGAAACGTCACTTTTGAAGTGTTTTCTTGTACTTTTAAGCCAATCAGATACCCTACGGGCTCGGAAAGTGCAACGAAACCATCAAATTTTAGCTAGAAACTGTATTTTTGTCGATTTTTATTGAATTTGAACTATATTTCAACGTTTTTTGATGGTTCTGAGCCACCAAACACACTTAAAGCATGCAGAATCGACTCAGAATAGGAAAAGGAGACGTTTAGGTCAATTTTATGCATTCTGGCGTTCGTAGATACAAGAAAACTGTTAAAATTCTTCAGAAACGTCACTTTTGAAGTGTTTTCTTGTACTTTTAAGCCAATCAGATACCCTATGGGCTCGGAAAGTGCAACGAAACCATCAAATTTTAGCTAGAAACTGTATTTTTGTCGATTTTTATTGAATTTGAACTATATTTCAACGTTTTTTGATGGTTCTGAGCCACCAAACACACTTAAAGCATGCAGAATCGACTCAGAATAGGAAAAGGAGACGTTTAGGTCAATTTTATGCATTCTGGCGTTCGTAGATACAAGAAAACTGTTAAAATTCTTCAGAAACGTCACTTTTGAAGTGTTTTCTTGTACTTTTAAGCCAATCAGATACCCTACGGGCTCGGAAAGTGCAACGAAACCATCAAATTTTAGCTAGAAACTGTATTTTTGTCGATTTTTATTGAATTTGAACTATATTTCAACGTTTTTTGATGGTTCTGAGCCACCAAACACACTTAAAGCATGCAGAATCGACTCAGAATAGGAAAAGGAGACGTTTAGGTCAATTTTATGCATTCTGGCGTTCGTAGATACAAGAAAACTGTTAAAATTCTTCAGAAACGTCACTTTTGAAGTGTTTTCTTGTACTTTTAAGCCAATCAGATACCCTATGGGCTCGGAAAGTGCAACGAAACCATCAAATTTTAGCTAGAAACTGTATTTTTGTCGATTTTTATTGAATTTGAACTATATTTCAACGTTTTTTGATGGTTCTGAGCCACCAAACACACTTAAAGCATGCAGAATCGACTCGGAATAGGAAAAGGAGACGTTTAGGTCAATTTTATGCATTCTGGCGTTCGTAGATACAAGAAAACTGTTAAAATTCTTCAGAAACGTCACTTTTGAAGTGTTTTCTTGTACTTTTAGCCAATCAGATACCCTACGGGCTCGGAAAGTGCAACGAAACCATCAAATTTTAGCTAGAAACTGTATTTTTGTCGATTTTTATTGAATTTGAACTATATTTCAACGTTTTTTGATGGTTCTGAGCCACCAAACACACTTAAAGCATGCAGAATCGACTCAGAATAGGAAAAGGAGACGTTTAGGTCAATTTTATGCATTCTGGCGTTCGTTGATACAAGAAAACTGTTAAAATTCTTCAGAAACGTCACTTTTGAAGTGTTTTCTTGTACTTTTAAGCCAATCAGATACCCTACGGGCTCGGAAAGTGCAACGAAACCATCAAATTTTAGCTAGAAACTGTATTTTTGTCGATTCTTATTGAATTTGAACTATATTTCAACGTTTTTTGATGGTTCTGAGCCACCAAACACACTTAAAGCATGCAGAATCGACTCAGAATAGGAAAAGGAGACGTTTAGGTCAATTTTATGCATTCTGGCGTTCGTAGATACAAGAAAACTGTTAAAATTCTTCAGAAACGTCACTTTTGAAGTGTTTTCTTGTACTTTTAAGCCAATCAGATACCCTACGGGCTCGGAAAGTGCAACGAAACCATAAAATTTTAGCTAGAAACTGTATTTTTGTCGATTTTTATTGAATTTGAACTATATTTCAACGTTTTTTGATGGTTCTGAGCCACCAAACACACTTAAAGCATGCAGAATCGACTCCGAATAGGAAAAGGAGACGTTTAGGTCAATTTTATGCATTCTGGCGTTCGTAGATACAAGAAAACTGTTAAAATTCTTCAGAAACGTCACTTTTGAAGTGTTTTCTTGTACTTTTAAGCCAATCAGATACCCTACGGGCTCGGAAAGTGCAACGAAACCATCAAATTTTATCTAGAAACTGTATTTTTGTGGATTTTTATTGAATTTGAACTATATTTCAACGTTTTTTGATGGTTTTGAGCCACCAAACACACTTAAAGCATGCAGAATCGACTCAGAATAGGAAAAGGAGACGTTTAGGTCAATTTTATGCATTCTGGCGTTCGTAGATACAAGAAAACTGTTAAAATTCTTCAGAAACGTCACTTTTGAAGTGTTTTCTTGTACTTTTAAGCCAATCAGATACCCTACGGGCTCGGAAAGTGCAACGAAACCATCAAATTTTAGCTAGAAACTGTATTTTTGTCGATTTTTATTGAATTTGAACTATATTTCAACGTTTTTTGATGGTTCTGAGCCACCAAACACACTTAAAGCATGCAGAATCGACTCAGAATAGGAAAAGGAGACGTTTAGGTCAATTTTATGCATTCTGGCGTTCGTAGATACAAGAAAACTGTTAAAATTCTTCAGAAACGTCACTTTTGAAGTGTTTTCTTGTACTTTTAAGCCAATCAGATACCCTACGGGCTTGGAAAGTGCAACGAAACCATCAAATTTTAGCTAGAAACTGTATTTTTGTCGATTTTTATTGAATTTGAACTATATTTCAACGTTTTTTGATGGTTCTGAGCCACCAAACACACTTAAAGCATGCAGAATCGACTCAGAATAGGAAAAGGAGACGTTTAGGTCAATTTTATGCATTCTGGCGTTCGTAGATACAAGAAAACTGTTAAAATTCTTCAGAAACGTCACTTTTGAAGTGTTTTCTTGTACTTTTAAGCCAATCAGATACCCTACGGGCTCGGAAAGTGCAACGAAACCATCAAATTTTAGCTAGAAACTGTATTTTTGTCGATTTTTATTGAATTTGAACTATATTTCAACGTTTTTTGATGGTTCTGAGCCACCAAACACACTTAAAGCATGCAGAATCGACTCAGAATAGGAAAAGGAGACGTTTAGGTCAATTTTATGCATTCTGGCGTTCGTAGATACAAGAAAACTGTTAAAATTCTTCAGAAACGTCACTTTTGAAGTGTTTTCTTGTACTTTTAAGCCAATCAGATACCCTACGGGCTCGGAAAGTGCAACGAAACCATCAAATTTTAGCTAGAAACTGTATTTTTGTCGATTTTTATTGAATTTGAACTATATTTCAACGTTTTTTGATGGTTCTGAGCCACCAAACACACTTAAAGCATGCAGAATCGACTCAGAATAGGAAAAGGAGACGTTTAGGTCAATTTTATGCATTCTGGCGTTCGTAGATACAAGAAAACTGTTAAAATTCTTCAGAAACGTCACTTTTGAAGTGTTTTCTTGTACGTTTAAGCCAATCAGATACCCTACGGGCTCGGAAAGTGCAGCGAAACCATCAAATTTTAGCTAGAAACTGTATTTTTGTCGATTTTTATTGAATTTGAACTATATTTCAACGTTTTTTGATGGTTCTGAGCCACCAAACACACTTAAAGCATGCAGAATCGACTCAGAATAGGAAAAGGAGACGTTTAGGTCAATTTTATGCATTCTGGCGTTCGTAGATACAAGAAAACTGTTAAAATTCTTCAGAAACGTCAGTTTTGAAGTGTTTTCTTGTACTTTTAAGCCAATCAGATACCCTACGGGCTCGGAAAGTGCAACGAAACCATCAAATTTTAGCTAGAAACTGTATTTTTGTCGATTTTTATTGAATTTGAACTATATTTCAACGTTTTTTGATGGTTCTGAGCCACCAAACACACTTAAAGCATGCAGAATCGACTCAGAATTGGAAAAGGAGACGTTTAGGTCAATTTTATGCATTCTGGCGTTCGTAGATACAAGAAAACTGTTAAAATTCTTCAGAAACGTCACTTTTGAAGTGTTTTCTTGTACTTTTAAGCCAATCAGATACCCTACGGGCTCGGAAAGTGCAACGAAACCATCAAATTTTAGCTAGAAACTGTATTTTTGGCGATTTTTATTGAATTTGAACTATATTTCAACGTTTTTTGATGGTTCTGAGCCACCAAACACACTTAAAGCATGCAGAATCGACTCAGAATAGGAAAAGGAGACGTTTAGGTCAATTTTATGCATTCTGGCGTTCGTAGATACAAGAAAACTGTTAAAATTCTTCAGAAACGTCACTTTTGAAGTGTTTTCTTGTACTTTTAAGCCAATCAGATACCCAACGGGCTCGGAAAGTGCAACGAAACCATCAAATTTTAGCTAGAAACTGTATTTTTGTCGATTTTTATTGAATTTGAACTATATTTCAACGTTTTTTGATGGTTCTGAGCCACCAAACACACTTAAAGCATGCAGAATCGACTCAGAATAGGAAAAGGAGACGTTTAGGTCAATTTTATGCATTCTGGCGTTCGTAGATACAAGAAAACTGTTAAAATTCTTCAGAAACGTCACTTTTGAAGTGTTTTCTTGTACTTTTAGGCCAATCAGATACCCTACGGGCTCGGAAAGTGCAACGAAACCATCAAATTTTAGCTAGAAACTGTATTTTTGTCGATTTTTATTGAATTTGAACTATATTTCAACGTTTTTTGATGGTTCTGAGCCACCAAACACACTTAAAGCATGCAGAATCGACTCAGAATAGGAAAAGGAGACGTTTAGGTCAATTTTATGCATTCTGGCGTTCGTAGATTCAAGAAAACTGTTAAAATTCTTCAGAAACGTCACTTTTGAAGTGTTTTCTTGTACTTTTAAGCCAATCAGATACCCTACGGGCTCGGAAAGTGCAACGAAACCATCAAATTTTAGCTAGAAACTGTATTTTTGTCGATTTTTATTGAATTTGAACTATATTTCAACGTTTTTTGATGGTTCTGAGCCACCAAACACACTTAAAGCATGCAGAATCGACTCAGAATAGGAAAAGGAGACGTTTAGGTCAATTTTATGCATTCTGGCGTTCGTAGATACAAGAAAACTGTTAAAATTCTTCAGAAACGTCAGTTTTGAAGTGTTTTCTTGTACTTTTAAGCCAATCAGATACCCTACGGGCTCGGAAAGTGCAACGAAACCATCAAATTTTAGCTAGAAACTGTATTTTTGTCGATTTTTATTGAATTTGAACTATATTTCAACGTTTTTTGATGGTTCTGAGCCACCAAACACACTTAAAGCATGCAGAATCGACTCAGAATTGGAAAAGGAGACGTTTAGGTCAATTTTATGCATTCTGGCGTTCGTAGATACAAGAAAACTGTTAAAATTCTTCAGAAACGTCACTTTTGAAGTGTTTTCTTGTACTTTTAAGCCAATCAGATACCCTACGGGCTCGGAAAGTGCAACGAAACCATCAAATTTTAGCTAGAAACTGTATTTTTGGCGATTTTTATTGAATTTGAACTATATTTCAACGTTTTTTGATGGTTCTGAGCCACCAAACACACTTAAAGCATGCAGAATCGACTCAGAATAGGAAAAGGAGACGTTTAGGTCAATTTTATGCATTCTGGCGTTCGTAGATACAAGAAAACTGTTAAAATTCTTCAGAAACGTCACTTTTGAAGTGTTTTCTTGTACTTTTAAGCCAATCAGATACCCAACGGGCTCGGAAAGTGCAACGAAACCATCAAATTTTAGCTAGAAACTGTATTTTTGTCGATTTTTATTGAATTTGAACTATATTTCAACGTTTTTTGATGGTTCTGAGCCACCAAACACACTTAAAGCATGCAGAATCGACTCAGAATAGGAAAAGGAGACGTTTAGGTCAATTTTATGCATTCTGGCGTTCGTAGATACAAGAAAACTGTTAAAATTCTTCAGAAACGTCAATTTTGAAGTGTTTTCTTGTACTTTTAAGCCAATCAGATACCCTACGGGCTCGGAAAGTGCAACGAAACCATCAAATTTTAGCTAGAAACTGTATTTTTGTCGATTTTTATTGAATTTGAACTATATTTCAACGTTTTTTGATGGTTCTGAGCCACCAAACACACTTAAAGCATGCAGAATCGACTCAGAATAGGAAAAGGAGACGTTTAGGTCAATTTTATGCATTCTGGCGTTCGTAGATTCAAGAAAACTGTTAAAATTCTTCAGAAACGTCACTTTTGAAGTGTTTTCTTGTACTTTTAAGCCAATCAGATACCCTACGGGCTCGGAAAGTGCAACGAAACCATCAAATTTTAGCTAGAAACTGTATTTTTGTCGATTTTTATTGAATTTGAACTATATTTCAACGTTTTTTGATGGTTCTGAGCCACCAAACACACTTAAAGCATGCAGAATCGACTCAGAATTGGAAAAGGAGACGTTTAGGTCAATTTTATGCATTCTGGCGTTCGTAGATACAAGAAAACTGTTAAAATTCTTCAGAAACGTCACTTTTGAAGTGTTTTCTTGTACTTTTAAGCCAATCAGATACCCTACGGGCTCGGAAAGTGCAACGAAACCATCAAATTTTAGCTAGAAACTGTATTTTTGTCGATTTTTATTGAATTTGAACTATATTTCAAAGTTTTTTGATGGTTCTGAGCCACCAAACACACTTAAAGCATGCAGAATCGACTCAGAATAGGAAAAGGAGACGTTTAGGTCAATTTTATGCATTCTGGCGTTCGTAGATACAAGAAAACTGTTAAAATTCTTCAGAAACGTCACTTTTGAAGTGTTTTCATGTACTTTTAAGCCAATCAGATACCCTACGGGCTCGGAAAGTGCAACGAAACCATCAAATTTTAGCTAGAAACTGTATTTTTGTCGATTTTTATTGAATTTGAACTATATTTCAACGTTTTTTGATGGTTCTGAGCCACCAAACACACTTAAAGCATGCAGAATCGACTCAGAATAGGAAAAGGAGACGTTTAGGTCAATTTTATGCATTCTGGCGTTCGTAGATACAAGAAAACTGTTAAAATTCTTCAGAAACGTCACTTTTGAAGTGTTTTCTTGTACTTTTAAGCCAATCAGATACCCTACGGGCTTGGAAAGTGCAACGAAACCATCAAATTTTAGCTAGAAACTGTATTTTTGTCGATTTTTATTGAATTTGAACTATATTTCAACGTTTTTTGATGGTTCTGAGCCACCAAACACACTTAAAGCATGCAGAATCGACTCAGAATAGGAAAAGGAGACGTTTAGGTCAATTTTATGCATTCTGGCGTTCGTAGATACAAGAAAACTGTTAAAATTCTTCAGAAACGTCACTTTTGAAGTGTTTTCTTGTACTTTTAAGCCAATCAGATACCCTACGGGCTCGGAAAGTGCAACGAAACCATCAAATTTTAGCTAGAAACTGTATTTTTGTCGATTTTTATTGAATTTGAACTATATTTCAACGTTTTTTGATGGTTCTGAGCCACCAAACACACTTAAAGCATGCAGAATCGACTCAGAATAGGAAAAGGAGACGTTTAGGTCAATTTTATGCATTCTGGCGTTCGTAGATACAAGAAAACTGTTAAAATTCTTCAGAAACGTCACTTTTGAAGTGTTTTCTTGTACTTTTAAGCCAATCAGATACACTACGGGCTCGGAAAGTGCAACGAAACCATCAAATTTTAGCTAGAAACTGTATTTTTGTCGATTTTTATTGAATTTGAACTATATTTCAACGTTTTTTGATGGTTCTGAGCCACCAAACACACTTAAAGCATGCAGAATCGACTCAGAATAGGAAAAGGAGACGTTTAGGTCAATTTTATGCATTCTGGCGTTCGTAGATACAAGAAAACTGTTAAAATTCTTCAGAAACGTCACTTTTGAAGTGTTTTCTTGTACTTTTAAGCCAATCAGATACCCTACGGGCTCGGAAAGTGCAACGAAACCATCAAATTTTAGCTAGAAACTGTATTTTTGTCGATTTTTATTGAATTTGAACTATATTTCAACGTTTTTTGATGGTTCTGAGCCACCAAACACACTTAAAGCATGCAGAATCGACTCAGAATAGGAAAAGGAGACGTTTAGGTCAATTTTATGCATTCTGGCGTTCGTAGATACAAGAAAACTGTTAAAATTCTTCAGAAACGTCACTTTTGAAGTGTTTTCTTGTACTTTTAAGCCAATCAGATACCCTACGGGCTCGGAAAGTGCAACGAAACCATCAAATTTTAGCTAGAAACTGTATTTTTGTCGATTTTTATTGAATTTGAACCATATTTCAACGTTTTTTGATGGTTCTGAGCCACCAAACACACTTAAAGCATGCAGAATCGACTCAGAATAGGAAAAGGAGACGTTTAGGTCAATTTTATGCATTCTGGCGTTCGTAGATACAAGAAAACTGTTAAAATTCTTCAGAAACGTCAGTTTTGAAGTGTTTTCTTGTACTTTTAAGCCAATCAGATACCCTACGGGCTCGGAAAGTGCAACGAAACCATCAAATTTTGGCTAGAAACTGTATCTTTGTCGATTTTTATTGAATTTGAACTATATTTCAACGTTTTTTGATGGTTCTGAGCCACCAAACACACTTAAAGCATGCAGAATCGACTCAGAATAGGAAAAGGAGACGTTTAGGTCAATTTTATGCATTCTGGCGTTCGTAGATACAAGAAAACTGTTAAAATTCTTCAGAAACGTCACTTTTGAAGTGTTTTCTTGTACTTTTAAGCCAATCAGATACCCTACGGGCTCGGAAAGTGCAACGAAACCATCAAATTTTAGCTAGAAACTGTATTTTTGTCGATTTTTATTGAATTTGAACTATATTTCTACGTTTTTTGATGGTTCTGAGCCACCAAACACACTTAAAGCATGCAGAATCGACTCAGAATAGGAAAAGGAGACGTTTAGGTCAATTTTATGCATTCTGGCGTTCGTAGATACAAGAAAACTGTTAAAATTCTGCAGAAACGTCACTTTTGAAGTGTTTTCTTGTACTTTTAAGCCAATCAGATACCCTACGGGCTCGGAAAGTGCAACGAAACCATCAAATTTTAGCTAGAAACTGTATTTTTGTCGATTTTTATTGAATTTGAACTATATTTCAACGTTTTTTGATGGTTCTGAGCCACCAAACACACTTAAAGCATGCAGAATCGACTCAGAATAGGAAAAGGAGACGTTTAGGTAAATTTTATGCATTCTGGCGTTCGTAGATACAAGAAAACTGTTAAAATTCTTCAGAAACGTCACTTTTGAAGTGTTTTCTTGTACTTTTAAGCCAATCAGATACCCTACGGGCTCGGAAAGTGCACCGAAACCATCAAATTTTAGCTAGAAACTGTATTTTTGTCGATTTTTATTGAATTTGAACTATATTTCAATGTTTTTTGATGGTTCTGAGCTACCAAACACACTTAAAGCATGCAGAATCGACTCAGAATAGGAAAAGGAGACGTTTAGGTCAATTTTATGCATTCTGGCGTTCGTAGATACAAGAAAACTGTTAAAATTCTTCAGAAACGTCACTTTTGAAGTGTTTTCTTGTACTTTTAAGCCAATCAGATACCCTACGGGCTCGGAAAGTGCAACGAAACCATCAAATTTTAGCTAGAAACTGTATTTTTGTCGATTTTTATTGAATTTGAACTATATTTCAACGTTTTTTGATGGTTCTGAGCCACCAAACACACTTAAAGCATGCAGAATCGACTCAGAATAGGAAAAGGAGACGTTTAGGTCAATTTTATGCATTCTGGCGTTCGTAGATACAAGAAAACTGTTAAAATTCTTCAGAAACGTCACTTTTGAAGTGTTTTCTTGTACTTTTAAGCCAATCAGATACCCTACGGGCTCGGAAAGTGCAACGAAACCATCAAATTTTAGCTAGAAACTGTATTTTTGTCGATTTTTATTGAATTTGAACTATATTTCAACGTTTTTTGATGGTTCTGAGCCACCAAACACACTTAAAGCATGCAGAATCGACTCAGAATAGGAAAAGGAGACGTTTAGGTCAATTTTATGCAATCTGGCGTTCGTAGATACAAGAAAACTGTTAAAATTCTTCAGAAACGTTACTTTTGAAGTGTTTTCTTGTACTTTTAAGCCAATCAGATACCCTACGGGCTCGGAAAGTGCAACGAAACCATCAAATTTTAGCTAGAAACTGTATTTTTGTCGATTTTTATTGAATTTGAACTATATTTCAACGTTTTTTGATAGTTCTGAGCCACCAAACACACTTAAAGCATGCAGAATCGACTCAGAATAGGAAAAGGAGAAGTTTAGGTCAATTTTATGCATTCTGGCGTTCGTAGATACAAGAAAACTGTTAAAATTCTTCAGAAACGTCACTTTTGAAGTGTTTTCTTGTACTTTTAAGCCAATCAGATACCCTACGGGCTCGGAAAGTGCAACGAAACCATCAAATTTTAGCTAGAAACTGTATTTTTGTCGATTTTTATTGAATTTGAACTATATTTCAACGTTTTTTGATGGTTCTGAGCCACCAAACACACTTAAAGCATGCAGAATCGACTCAAAATAGGAAAAGGAGACGTTTAGGTCAATTTTATGCATTCTGGCGTTCGTAGATACAAGAAAACTGTTAAAATTCTTCAGAAACGTTACTTTTGAAGTGTTTTCTTGTACTTTTAAGCCAATCAGATACCCTACGGGCTCGGAAAGTGCAACGAAACCATCAAATTTTAGCTAGAAACTGAATTTTTGTCGATTTTTATTGAATTTGAACTATATTTCAACGTTTTTTGATGGTTCGGAGCCACCAAACACACTTAAAGCATGCAGAATCGACTCAGAATAGGAAAAGGAGACGTTTAGGTCAATTTTATGCATTCTGGCGTTCGTAGATACAAGAAAACTGTTAAAATTCTTCAGAAACGTCACTTTTGAAGTGTTTTCTTGTACTTTTAAGCCAATCAGATACCCTACGGGCTCGGAAAGTGCAACGAAACCATCAAATTTTAGCTAGAAACTGTATTTTTGTCGATTTTTATTGAATTTGAACTATATTTCAACGTTTTTTGATGGTTCTGAGCCACCAAACACACTTAAAGCATGCAGAATCGACTCAGAATAGGAAAAGGAGACGTTTAGGTCAATTTTATGCATTCTGGCGTTCGTAGATACAAGAAAACTGTTAAAATTCTTCAGAAACGTTACTTTTGAAGTGTTTTCTTGTACTTTTAAGCCAATCAGATACCCTACGGGCTCGGAAAGTGCAACGAAACCATCAAATTTTAGCTAGAAACTGTATTTTTGTCGATTTTTATTGAATTTGAACTATATTTCAACGTTTTTTGATAGTTCTGAGCCACCAAACACACTTAAAGCATGCAGAATCGACTCAGAATAGGAAAAGGAGAAGTTTAGGTCAATTTTATGCATTCTGGCGTTCGTAGATACAAGAAAACTGTTAAAATTCTTCAGAAACGTCACTTTTGAAGTGTTTTCTTGTACTTTTAAGCCAATCAGATACCCTACGGGCTCGGAAAGTGCAACGAAACCATCAAATTTTAGCTAGAAACTGTATTTTTGTCGATTTTTATTGAATTTGAACTATATTTCAACGTTTTTTGATGGTTCTGAGCCACCAAACACACTTAAGGCATGCAGAATCGACTCAGAATAGGAAAAGGAGACGTTTAGATCAATTTTATGCATTCTGGCGTTCGTAGATACAAGAAAACTGTTAAAATTCTTCAGAAACGTTACTTTTGAAGTGTTTTCTTGTACTTTTAAGCCAATCAGATACCCTACGGGCTCGGAAAGTGCAACGAAACCATCAAATTTTAGCTAGAAACTGTATTTTTGTCGATTTTTATTGAATTTGAACTATATTTCAACGTTTTTTGATGGTTCTGAGCCACCAAACACACTTAAAGCATGCAGAATCGACTCAGAATAGGAAAAGGAGACGTTTAGGTCAATTTTATGCATTCTGGCGTTCGTAGATACAAGAAAACTGTTAAAATTCTTCAGAAACGTCACTTTTGAAGTGTTTTCTTGTACTTTTAAGCCAATCAGATACCCTACGGGCTCGGAAAGTGCAACGAAACCATCAAATTTTAGCTAGAAACTGTATTTTTGTCGATTTTTATTGAATTTGAACTATATTTCAACGTTTTTTGATGGTTCTGAGCCACCAAACACACTTAAAGCATGCAGAATCGACTCAGAATAGGAAAAGGAGACGTTTAGGTCAATTTTATGCATTCTGGCGTTCGTAGATACAAGAAAACTGTTAAAATTCTTCAGAAACGTCACTTTCGAAGTGTTTTCTTGTACTTTTAAGCCAATCAGATACCCTACGGGCTCGGAAAGTGCAACGAAACCATCAAATTTTAGCTAGAAACTGTATTTTTGTCGATTTTTATTGAATTTGAACTATATTTCAACGTTTTTTGATGGTTCTGAGCCACCAAACACACTTAAAGCATGCAGAATCGACTCAGAATAGGAAAAGGAGACGTTTAGTTCAATTTTATGCATTCTGGCGTTCGTAGATACAAGAAAACTGTTAAAATTCTTCAGAAACGTCACTTTTGAAGTGTTTTCTTGTACTTTTAAGCCAATCAGATACCTTACGGGCTCGGAAAGTGCAACGAAACCATCAAATTTTAGCTAGAAACTGTATTTTTGTCGATTTTTATTGAATTTGAACTATATTTCAACGTTTTTTGATGGTTCTGAGCCACCAAACACACTTAAAGCATGCAGAATCGACTCAGAATAGGAAAAGGAGACGTTTAGGTCAATTTTATGCATTCTGGCGTTCGTAGATACAAGAAAACTTGTTAAAATTCTTCAGAAACGTCACTTTTGAAGTGTTTTCTTGTACTTTTAAGCCAATCAGATAACCTACGGGCTCGGAAAGTGCAACGAAACCATCAAATTTTAGCTAGAAACTGTATTTTTGTCGATTTTTATTGAATTTGAACAATATTTCAACGTTTTTTGATGGTTCTGAGCCACCAAACACACTTAAAGCATGCAGAATCGACTCAGAATAGGAAAAGGAGACGTTTAGGTCAATTTTATGCATTCTGGCGTTCGTAGATACAAGAAAACTGTTAAAATTCTTCAAAAACGTCACTTTTGAAGTGTTTTCTTGTACTTTTAAGCCAATCAGATACCCAACGGGCTCGGAAAGTGCAACGAAACCATCAAATTTTAGCTAGAAACTGTATTTTTGTCGATTTTTATTGAATTTGAACTATATTTCAACGTTTTTTGATGGTTCTGAGCCACCAAACACACTTAAAGCATGCAGAATCGACTCAGAATAGGAAAAGGAGACGTTTAGGTCAATTTTATGCATTCTGGCGTTCGTAGATACAAGAAAACTGTTAAAATTCTTCAGACACGTCACTTTTGAAGTGTTTTCTTGTACTTTTAAGCCAATCAGATACCCTACGGGCTCGGAAAGTGCAACGAAACCATCAAATTTTAGCTAGAAACTGTACTTTTGTCGATTTTTATTGAATTTGAACTATATTTCAACGTTTTTTGATGGTTCTGAGCCACCAAACACACTTAAAGCATGCAGAATCGACTCAGAATAGGAAAAGGAGACGTTTAGGTCAATTTTATGCATTCTGGCGTTCGTAGATACAAGAAAACTGTTAAAATTCTTCAGAAACGTCACTTTTGAAGTGTTTTCTTGTACTTTTAAGCCAATCAGATACCCTACGGGCTCGGAAAGTGCAACGAAACCATCAAATTTTAGCTAGAAACTGTATTTTTGTCGATTTTTATTGAATTTGAACTATATTTCAACGTTTTTTGATGGTTCTGAGCCACCAAACACACTTAAAGCATGCAGAATCGACTCAGAATAGGAAAAGGAGACGTTTAGGTCAATTTTATGCATTCTGGCGTTCGTAGATACAAGAAAACTGTTAAAATTCTTCAGAAACGTCACTTTTGAAGTGTTTTCTTGTACTTTTAAGCCAATCAGATACCCTACGGGCTCGGAAAGTGCAACGAAACCATCAAATTTTAGCTAGAAACTGTATTTTTGTCGATTTTTATTGAATTTGAACTATATTTCAACGTTTTTTGATGGTTCTGAGCCACCAAACACACTTAAAGCATGCAGAATCGACTCAGAATAGGAAAAGGAGACGTTTAGTTCAATTTTATGCATTCTGGCGTTCGTAGATACAAGAAAACTGTTAAAATTCTTCAGAAACGTCACTTTTGAAGTGTTTTCTTGTACTTTTAAGCCAATCAGATACCTTACGGGCTCGGAAAGTGCAACGAAACCATCAAATTTTAGCTAGAAACTGTATTTTTGTCGATTTTTATTGAATTTGAACTATATTTCAACGTTTTTTGATGGTTCTGAGCCACCAAACACACTTAAAGCATGCAGAATCGACTCAGAATAGGAAAAGGAGACGTTTAGGTCAATTTTATGCATTCTGGCGTTCGTAGATACAAGAAAACTGTTAAAATTCTTCAGAAACGTTACTTTTGAAGTGTTTTCTTGTACTTTTAAGCCAATCAGATAACCTACGGGCTCGGAAAGTGCAACGAAACCATCAAATTTTAGCTAGAAACTGTATTTTTGTCGATTTTTATTGAATTTGAACTATATTTCAACGTTTTTTGATAGTTCTGAGCCACCAAACACACTTAAAGCATGCAGAATCGACTCAGAATAGGAAAAGGAGAAGTTTAGGTCAATTTTATGCATTCTGGCGTTCGTAGATACAAGAAAACTGTTAAAATTCTTCAGAAACGTCACTTTTGAAGTTTTTTCTTGTACTTTTAAGCCAATCAGATATCCTACGGGCTCGGAAAGTGCAACGAAACCATCAAATTTTAGCTAGAAACTGTATTTTTGTCGATTTTTATTGAATTTGAACTATATTTCAACGTTTTTTGATGGTTCTGAGCCACCAAACACACTTAAAGCATGCAGAATCGACTCAGAATAGGAAAAGGAGACGATTAGGTCAATTTTATGCATTCTGGCGTTCGTAGATACAAGAAAACTGTTAAAATTCTTCAGAAACGTTACTTTTGAAGTGTTTTCTTGTACTTTTAAGCCAATCAGATACCCTACGGGCTCGGAAAGTGCAACGAAACCATCAAATTTTAGCTAGAAACTGTATTTTTGTCGATTTTTATTGAATTTGAACTATATTTCAACGTTTTTTTATGGTTCTGAGCCACCAAACACACTTAAAGCATGCAGAATCGACTCAGAATAGGAAAAGGAGACGTTTAGGTCAATTTTATGCATTCTGGCGTTCGTAGATACAAGAAAACTGTTAAAATTCTTCAGAAACGTCACTTTTGAAGTGTTTTCTTGTACTTTTAAGCCAATCAGATACCCTACGGGCTCGGAAAGTGCAACGAAACCATCAAATTTTAGCTAGAAACTGTATTTTTGTCGATTTTTATTGAATTTGAACTATATTTCAACGTTTTTTGATGGTTCTGAGCCACCAAACACACTTAAAGCATGCAGAATCGACTCAGAATAGGAAAAGGAGACGTTTAGGTCAATTTTATGCATTCTGGCGTTCGTAGATACAAGAAAACTGTTAAAATTCTTCAGAAACGTCACTTTTGAAGTGTTTTCTTGTACTTTTAAGCCAATCAGATACCCTACGGGCTCGGAAAGTGCAACGAAACCATCAAATTTTAGCTA
The DNA here is from genome assembly GCF_036711695.1 of Zophobas morio. NCBI lineage: Eukaryota > Metazoa > Arthropoda > Insecta > Coleoptera > Tenebrionidae > Zophobas > Zophobas morio. Next base: position 164,671 of record NW_026972233.1, read on the forward strand.
GAAACTGTATTTTTGTCGATTTTTATTGAATTTGAACTATATTTCAACGTTTTTTGATGGTTCTGAGCCACCAAACACACTTAAAGCATGCAGAATCGACTCAGAATAGGAAAAGGAGACGTTTAGGTCAATTTTATGCATTCTGGCGTTCGTAGATACAAGAAAACTGTTAAAATTCTTCAGAAACGTCACTTTTGAAGGGTTTTCTTGTACTTTTAAGCCAATCAGATACCCTGCGGGCTCGGAAAGTGCAACGAAACCATCAAATTTTAGCTAGAAACTGTATTTTTGTCGATTTTTATTGAATTTGAACTATATTTCAACGTTTTTTGATGGTTCTGAGCCACCAAACACACTTAAAGCATGCAGAATCGACTCAGAATAGGAAAAGGAGACGTTTAGGTCAATTTTATGCATTCTGGCGTTCGTAGATACAAGAAAACTGTTAAAATTCTTCAGAAACGTCACTTTTGAAGTGTTTTCTTGTACTTTTAAGCCAATCAGATACCCTACGGGCTCGGAAAGTGCAACGAAACCATCAAATTTTAGCTAGAAACTGTATTTTTGTCGATTTTTATTGAATTTGAACTATATTTCAACGTTTTTTGATGATTCTGAGCCACCAAACACACTTAAAGCATGCAGAATCGACTCAGAATAGGAAAAGGAGACGTTTAGGTCAATTTTATGCATTCTGGCGTTCGTAGATACAAGAAAACTGTTAAAATTCTTCAGAAACGTCACTTTTGAAGTGTTTTCTTGTACTTTTAAGCCAATCAGATACCCTACGGGTATACTACGGGGGGATAGTTCAAATTCAATAAAAATCGACAAAAATACAGTTTCTAGCTAAAATTTGATGGTTTCGTTGCACTTTCCGAGCCCGTAGGGTATCTGATTGGCTTAAAAGTACAAGAAAACACTTCAAAAGTGACGTTTCTGAAGAATTTTAACAGTTTTCTTGTATCTACGAACGCCAGAATGCATAAAATTGACCTAAACGTCTCCTTTTCCTATTCTGAGTCGATTCTGCATGCTTTAAGTGTGTTTGGTGGCTCAGAACCATCAAAAAACGTTGAAATATAGTTCAAATTCAATAAAAATCGACAAAAATACAGTTTCTAGCTAAAATTTGATGGTTTCGTTGCACTTTCCGAGCCCGTAGGGTATCTGATTGGCTTAAAAGTACAAGAAAACACTTCAAAAGTGACGTTTCTGAAGAATTTTAACAGTTTTCTTGTATCTACGAACGCCAGAATGCATAAAATTGACCTAAACGACTCCTTTTCCTATTCTGAGTCGATTCTGCATGCTTTAAGTGTGTTTGGTGGCTCAGAACCATCAAAAAACGTTGAAATATAGTTCAAATTCAATAAAAATCGACAAAAATACAGTTTCTAGCTAAAATTTGATGGTTTCGTTGCACTTTCCGAGCCCGTAGGGTATCTGATTGGCTTAAAAGTACAAGAAAACACTTCAAAAGTGACGTTTCTGAAGAATTTTAACAGTTTTCTTGTATCTACGAACGCCAGAATGCATAAAATTGACCTAAACGTCTCCTTTTCCTATTCTGAGTCGATTCTGCATGCTTTAAGTGTGTTTGGTGGCTCAGAACCATCAAAAAACGTTGAAATATAGTTCAAATTCAATAAAAATCGACAAAAATACAGTTTCTAGCTAAAATTTGATGGTTTCGTTGCACTTTCCGAGCCCGTAGGGTATCTGATTGGCTTAAAAGTACAAGAAAACACTTCAAAAGTGACGTTTCTGAAGAATTTTAACAGTTTTCTTGTATCTACGAACGCCAGAATGCATAAAATTGACCTAAACGTCTCCTTTTCCTATTCTGAGTCGATTCTGCATGCTTTAAGTGTGTTTGGTGGCTCAGAACCATCAAAAAACGTTGAAATATAGTTCAAATTCAATAAAAATCGACAAAAATACAGTTTCTAGCTAAAATTTGATGGTTTCGTTGCACTTTCCGAGCCCGTAGGGTATCTGATTGGCTTAAAAGTACAAGAAAACACTTCAAAAGTGACGTTTCTGAAGAATTTTAACAGTTTTCTTGTATCTACGAACGCCAGAATGCATAAAATTGACCTAAACGACTCCTTTTCCTATTCTGAGTCGATTCTGCATGCTTTAAGTGTGTTTGGTGGCTCAGAACCATCAAAAAACGTTGAAATATAGTTCAAATTCAATAAAAATCGACAAAAATACAGTTTCTAGCTAAAATTTGATGGTTTCGTTGCACTTTCCGAGCCCGTAGGGTATCTGATTGGCTTAAAAGTACAAGAAAACACTTCAAAAGTGACGTTTCTGAAGAATTTTAACAGTTTTCTTGTATCTACGAACGCCAGAATGCATAAAATTGACCTAAACGTCTCCTTTTCCTATTCTGAGTCGATTCTGCATGCTTTAAGTGTGTTTGGTGGCTCAGAACCATCAAAAAACGTTGAAATATAGTTCAAATTCAATAAAAATCGACAAAAATACAGTTTCTAGCTAAAATTTGATGGTTTCGTTGCACTTTCCGAGCCCGTAGGGTATCTGATTGGCTTAAAAGTACAAGAAAACACTTCAAAAGTGACGTTTCTGAAGAATTTTAACAGTTTTCTTGTATCTACGAACGCCAGAATGCATAAAATTGACCTAAACGTCTCCTTTTCCTATTCTGAGTCGATTCTGCATGCTTTAAGTGTGTTTGGTGGCTCAGAACCATCAAAAAACGTTGAAATATAGTTCAAATTCAATAAAAATCGACAAAAATACAGTTTCTAGCTAAAATTTGATGGTTTCGTTGCACTTTCCGAGCCCGTAGGGTATCTGATTGGCTTAAAAGTACAAGAAAACACTTCAAAAGTGACGTTTCTGAAGAATTTTAACAGTTTTCTTGTATCTACGAACGCCAGAATGCATAAAATTGACCTAAACGACTCCTTTTCCTATTCTGAGTCGATTCTGCATGCTTTAAGTGTGTTTGGTGGCTCAGAACCATCAAAAAACGTTGAAATATAGTTCAAATTCAATAAAAATCGACAAAAATACAGTTTCTAGCTAAAATTTGATGGTTTCGTTGCACTTTCCGAGCCCGTAGGGTATCTGATTGGCTTAAAAGTACAAGAAAACACTTCAAAAGTGACGTTTCTGAAGAATTTTAACAGTTTTCTTGTATCTACGAACGCCAGAATGCATAAAATTGACCTAAACGTCTCCTTTTCCTATTCTGAGTCGATTCTGCATGCTTTAAGTGTGTTTGGTGGCTCAGAACCATCAAAAAACGTTGAAATATAGTTCAAATTCAATAAAAATCGACAAAAATACAGTTTCTAGCTAAAATTTGATGGTTTCGTTGCACTTTCCGAGCCCGTAGGGTATCTGATTGGCTTAAAAGTACAAGAAAACACTTCAAAAGTGACGTTTCTGAAGAATTTTAACAGTTTTCTTGTATCTACGAACGCCAGAATGCATAAAATTGACCTAAACGTCTCCTTTTCCTATTCTGAGTCGATTCTGCATGCTTTAAGTGTGTTTGGTGGCTCAGAACCATCAAAAAACCTTGAAATATAGTTCAAATTCAATAAAAATCGACAAAAATACAGTTTCTAGCTAAAATTTGATGGTTTCGTTGCACTTTCCGAGCCCGTAGGGTATCTGATTGGCTTAAAAGTACAAGAAAACACTTCAAAAGTGACGTTTCTGAAGAATTTTAACAGTTTTCTTGTATCTACGAACGCCAGAATGCATAAAATTGACCTAAACGACTCCTTTTCCTATTCTGAGTCGATTCTGCATGCTTTAAGTGTGTTTGGTGGCTCAGAACCATCAAAAAACGTTGAAATATAGTTCAAATTCAATAAAAATCGACAAAAATACAGTTTCTAGCTAAAATTTGATGGTTTCGTTGCACTTTCCGAGCCCGTAGGGTATCTGATTGGCTTAAAAGTACAAGAAAACACTTCAAAAGTGACGTTTCTGAAGAATTTTAACAGTTTTCTTGTATCTACGAACGCCAGAATGCATAAAATTGACCTAAACGTCTCCTTTTCCTATTCTGAGTCGATTCTGCATGCTTTAAGTGTGTTTGGTGGCTCAGAACCATCAAAAAACGTTGAAATATAGTTCAAATTCAATAAAAATCGACAAAAATACAGTTTCTAGCTAAAATTTGATGGTTTCGTTGCACTTTCCGAGCCCGTAGGGTATCTGATTGGCTTAAAAGTACAAGAAAACACTTCAAAAGTGACGTTTCTGAAGAATTTTAACAGTTTTCTTGTATCTACGAACGCCAGAATGCATAAAATTGACCTAAACGTCTCCTTTTCCTATTCTGAGTCGATTCTGCATGCTTTAAGTGTGTTTGGTGGCTCAGAACCATCAAAAAACGTTGAAATATAGTTCAAATTCAATAAAAATCGACAAAAATACAGTTTCTAGCTAAAATTTGATGGTTTCGTTGCACTTTCCGAGCCCGTAGGGTATCTGATTGGCTTAAAAGTACAAGAAAACACTTCAAAAGTGACGTTTCTGAAGAATTTTAACAGTTTTCTTGTATCTACGAACGCCAGAATGCATAAAATTGACCTAAACGTCTCCTTTTCCTATTCTGAGTCGATTCTGCATGCTTTAAGTGTGTTTGGTGGCTCAGAACCATCAAAAAACGTTGAAATATAGTTCAAATTCAATAAAAATCGACAAAAATACAGTTTCTAGCTAAAATTTGATGGTTTCGTTGCACTTTCCGAGCCCGCAGGGTATCTGATTGGCTTAAAAGTACAAGAAAACCCTTCAAAAGTGACGTTTCTGAAGAATTTTAACAGTTTTCTTGTATCTACGAACGCCAGAATGCATAAAATTGACCTAAACGTCTCCTTTTCCTATTCTGAGTCGATTCTGCATGCTTTAAGTGTGTTTGGTGGCTCAGAACCATCAAAAAACGTTGAAATATAGTTCAAATTCAATAAAAATCGACAAAAATACAGTTTCTAGCTAAAATTTGATGGTTTCGTTGCACTTTCCGAGCCCGTAGGGTATCTGATTGGCTTAAAAGTACAAGAAAACACTTCAAAAGTGACGTTTCTGAAGAATTTTAACAGTTTTCTTGTATCTACGAACGCCAGAATGCATAAAATTGACCTAAACGTCTCCTTTTCCTATTCTGAGTCGATTCTGCATGCTTTAAGTGTGTTTGGTGGCTCAGAACCATCAAAAAACGTTGAAATATAGTTCAAATTCAATAAAAATCGACAAAAATACAGTTTCTATCTAAAATTTGATGGTTTCGTTGCACTTTCCGAGCCCGTAGGGTATCTGATTGGCTTAAAAGTACAAGAAAACACTTCAAAAGTGACGTTTCTGAAGAATTTTAACAGTTTTCTTGTATCTACGAACGCCAGAATGCATAAAATTGACCTAAACGTCTCCTTTTCCTATTCTGAGTCGATTCTGCATGCTTTAAGTGTGTTTGGTGGCTCAGAACCATCAAAAAACGTTGAAATATAGTTCAAATTCAATAAAAATCGACAAAAATACAGTTTCTAGCTAAAATTTGATGGTTTCGTTGCACTTTCCGAGCCCGTAGGGTATCTGATTGGCTTAAAAGTACAAGAAAACACTTCAAAAGTAACGTTTCTGAAGAATTTTAACAGTTTTCTTGTATCTACGAACGCCAGAATGCATAAAATTGACCTAAACGTCTCCTTTTCCTATTCTGAGTCGATTCTGCATGCTTTAAGTGTGTTTGGTGGCTCAGAACCATCAAAAAACGTTGAAATATAGTTCAAATTCAATAAAAATCGACAAAAATACAGTTTCTAGCTAAAATTTGATGGTTTCGTTGCACTTTCCGAGCCCGTAGGGTATCTGATTGGCTTAAAAGTACAAGAAAACACTTCAAAAGTGACGTTTCTGAAGAATTTTAACAGTTTTCTTGTATCTACGAACGCCAGAATGCATAAAATTGACCTAAACGTCTCCTTTTCCTATTCTGAGTCGATTCTGCATGCTTTAAGTGTGTTTGGTGGCTCAGAACCATCAAAAAACGTTGAAATATAGTTCAAATTCAATAAAAATCGACAAAAATACAGTTTCTAGCTAAAATTTGATGGTTTCGTTGCACTTTCCGAGCCCGTTGGGTATCTGATTGGCTTAAAAGTACAAGAAAACACTTCAAAAGTGACGTTTCTGAAGAATTTTAACAGTTTTCTTGTATCTACGAACGCCAGAATGCATAAAATTGACCTAAACGTCTCCTTTTCCTATTCTGAGTCGATTCTGCATGCTTTAAGTGTGTTTGGTGGCTCAGAACCATCAAAAAACGTTGAAATATAGTTCAAATTCAATAAAAATCGACAAAAATACAGTTTCTAGCTAAAATTTGATGGTTTCGTTGCACTTTCCGAGCCCGTAGGGTATCTGATTGGCTTAAAAGTACAAGAAAACACTTCAAAAGTGACGTTTCTGAAGAATTTTAACAGTTTTCTTGTATCTACGAACGCCAGAATGCATAAAATTGACCTAAACGTCTCCTTTTCCTATTCTGAGTCGATTCTGCATGCTTTAAGTGTGTTTGGTGGCTCAGAACCTTCAAAAAACGTTGAAATATAGTTCAAATTCAATAAAAATCGACAAAAATACAGTTTCTAGCTAAAATGTGATGGTTTCGTTGCACTTTCCGAGCCCGTTGGGTATCTGATTGGCTTAAAAGTACAAGAAAACACTTGAAAAGTGACGTTTCTGAAGAATTTTAACAGTTTTCTTGTATCTACGAACGCCAGAATGCATAAAATTGACCTAAACGTCTCCTTTTCCTATTCTGAGTCGATTCTGCATGCTTTAAGTGTGTTTCGTGGCTCAGAACCATCAAAAAACGTTGAAATATAGTTCAAATTCAATAAAAATCGACAAAAATACAGTTTCTAGCTAAAATTTGATGGTTTCGTTGCACTTTCCGAGCCCGTAGGGTATCTGATTGGCTTAAAAGTACAAGCAAACACTTCAAAAGTGACGTTTCTGAAGAATTTTAACAGTTTTCTTGTATCTACGAACGCCAGAATGCATAAAATTGACCTAAACGTCTCCTTTTCCTATTCTGAGTCGATTCTGCATGCTTTAAGTGTGTTTGGTGGCTCAGAACCATCAAAAAACGTTGAAATATAGTTCAAATTCAATAAAAATCGACAAAAATACAGTTTCTAGCTAAAATTTGATGGTTTCGTTGCACTTTCCGAGCCCGTAGGGTATCTGATTGGCTTAAAAGTACAAGAAAACACTTCAAAAGTGACGTTTCTGAAGAATTTTAACAGTTTTCTTGTATCTACGAACGCCAGAATGCATAAAATTGACCTAAACGTCTCCTTTTCCTATTCTGAGTCGATTCTGCATGCTTTAAGTGTGTTTGGTGGCTCAGAACCATCAAAAAACGTTGAAATATAGTTCAAATTCAATAAAAATCGACAAAAATACAGTTTCTAGCTAAAATTTGATGGTTTCGCTGCACTTTCCGAGCCCGTAGGGTATCTGATTGGCTTAAAAGTACAAGAAAACACTTCAAAAGTGACGTTTCTGAAGAATTTTAACAGTTTTCTTGTATCTACGAACGCCAGAATGCATAAAATTGACCTAAACGTCTCCTTTTCCTATTCTGAGGTCGATTCTGCATGCTTTAAGTGTGTTTGGTGGCTCAGAACCATCAAAAAACGTTGAAATATAGTTCAAATTCAATAAAAATCGACAAAAATACAGTTTCTAGCTAAAATTTGATGGTTTCGCTGCACTTTCCGAGCCCGTAGGGTATCTGATTGGCTTAAAAGTACAAGAAAACACTTCAAAAGTGACGTTTCTGAAGAATTTTAACAGTTTTCTTGTATCTACGAACGCCAGAATGCATAAAATTGACCTAAACGTCTCCTTTTCCTATTCTGAGTCGATTCTGCATGCTTTAAGTGTGTTTGGTGGCTCAGAACCATCAAAAAACGTTGAAATATAGTTCAAATTCAATAAAAATCGACAAAAATACAGTTTCTAGCTAAAATTTGATGGTTTCGTTGCACTTTCCGAGCCCGTAGGGTATCTGATTGGCTTAAAAGTACAAGAAAACACTTCAAAAGTGACGTTTCTGAAGAATTTTAACAGTTTTCTTGTATCTACGAACGCCAGAATGCATAAAATTGACCTAAACGTCTCCTTTTCCTATTCTGAGTCGATTCTGCATGCTTTAAGTGTGTTTGGTGGCTCAGAACCATCAAAAAACGTTGAAATATAGTTCAAATTCAATAAAAATCGACAAAAATACAGTTTCTAGCTAAAATTTGATGGTTTCGTTGCACTTTCCGAGCCCGTAGGGTATCTGATTGGCTTAAAAGTACAAGAAAACACTTCAAAAGTGACGTTTCTGAAGAATTTTAACAGTTTTCTTGTATCTACGAACGCCAGAATGCATAAAATTGACCTAAACGTCTCCTTTTCCTATTCTGAGTCGATTCTGCATGCTTTAAGTGTGTTTGGTGGCTCAGAACCATCAAAAAACGTTGAAATATAGTTCAAATTCAATAAAAATCGACAAAAATACAGTTTCTAGCTAAAATTTGATGGTTTCGTTGCACTTTCCGAGCCCGTAGGGTATCTGATTGGCTTAAAAGTACAAGAAAACACTTCAAAAGTGACGTTTCTGAAGAATTTTAACAGTTTTCTTGTATCTACGAACGCCAGAATGCATAAAATTGACCTAAACGTCTCCTTTTCCTATTCTGAGTCGATTCTGCATGCTTTAAGTGTGTTTGGTGGCTCAGAACCATCAAAAAACGTTGAAATATAGTTCAAATTCAATAAAAATCGACAAAAATACAGTTTCTAGCTAAAATTTGATGGTTTCGTTGCACTTTCCGAGCCCGTAGGGTATCTGATTGGCTTAAAAGTACAAGAAAACACTTCAAAAGTGACGTTTCTGAAGAATTTTAACAGTTTTCTTGTATCTACGAACGCCAGAATGCATAAAATTGACCTAAACGTCTCCTTTTCCTATTCTGAGTCGATTCTGCATGCTTTAAGTGTGTTTGGTGGCTCAGAACCATCAAAAAACGTTGAAATATAGTTCAAATTCAATAAAAATCGACAAAAATACAGTTTCTAGCTAAAATTTGATGGTTTCGTTGCACTTTCCGAGCCCGTAGGGTATCTGATTGGCTTAAAAGTACAAGAAAACACTTCAAAAGTGACGTTTCTGAAGAATTTTAACAGTTTTCTTGTATCTACGAACGCCAGAATGCATAAAATTGACCTAAACGTCTCCTTTTCCTATTCTGAGTCGATTCTGCATGCTTTAAGTGTGTTTGGTGGCTCAGAACCATCAAAAAACGTTGAAATATAGTTCAAATTCAATAAAAATCGACAAAAATACAGTTTCTAGCTAAAATTTGATGGTTTCGTTGCACTTTCCGAGCCCGTAGGGTATCTGATTGGCTTAAAAGTACAAGAAAACACTTCAAAAGTGACGTTTCTGAAGAATTTTAACAGTTTTCTTGTATCTACGAACGCCAGAATGCATAAAATTGACCTAAACGTCTCCTTTTCCTATTCTGAGTCGATTCTGCATGCTTTAAGTGTGTTTGGTGGCTCAGAACCATCAAAAAACGTTGAAATATAGTTCAAATTCAATAAAAATCGACAAAAATACAGTTTCTAGCTAAAATTTGATGGTTTCGTTGCACTTTCCGAGCCCGTAGGGTATCTGATTGGCTTAAAAGTACAAGAAAACACTTCAAAAGTGACGTTTCTGAAGAATTTTAACAGTTTTCTTGTATCTACGAACGCCAGAATGCATAAAATTGACCTAAACGTCTCCTTTTCCTATTCTGAGTCGATTCTGCATGCTTTAAGTGTGTTTGGTGGCTCAGAACCATCAAAAAACGTTGAAATATAGTTCAAATTCAATAAAAATCGACAAAAATACAGTTTCTAGCTAAAATTTGATGGTTTCGTTGCACTTTCCGAGCCCGTAGGGTATCTGATTGGCTTAAAAGTACAAGAAAACACTTCAAAAGTGACGTTTCTGAAGAATTTTAACAGTTTTCTTGTATCTACGAACGCCAGAATGCATAAAATTGACCTAAACGTCTCCTTTTCCTATTCTGAGTCGATTCTGCATGCTTTAAGTGTGTTTGGTGGCTCAGAACCATCAAAAAACGTTGAAATATAGTTCAAATTCAATAAAAATCGACAAAAATACAGTTTCTAGCTAAAATTTGATGGTTTCGTTGCACTTTCCGAGCCCGTTGGGTATCTGATTGGCTTAAAAGTACAAGAAAACACTTCAAAAGTGACGTTTCTGAAGAATTTTAACAGTTTTCTTGTATCTACGAACGCCAGAATGCATAAAATTGACCTAAACGTCTCCTTTTCCTATTCTGAGTCGATTCTGCATGCTTTAAGTGTGTTTGGTGGCTCAGAACCATCAAAAAACGTTGAAATATAGTTCAAATTCAATAAAAATCGACAAAAATACAGTTTCTAGCTAAAATTTGATGGTTTCGTTGCACTTTCCGAGCCCGTAGGGTATCTGATTGGCTTAAAAGTACAAGAAAACACTTCAAAAGTGACGTTTCTGAAGAATTTTAACAGTTTTCTTGTATCTACGAACGCCAGAATGCATAAAATTGACCTAAACGTCTCCTTTTCCTATTCTGAGTCGATTCTGCATGCTTTAAGTGTGTTTGGTGGCTCAGAACCATCAAAAAACGTTGAAATATAGTTCAAATTCAATAAAAATCGACAAAAATACAGTTTCTAGCTAAAATTTGATGGTTTCGTTGCACTTTCCGAGCCCGTAGGGTATCTGATTGGCTTAAAAGTACAAGAAAACACTTCAAAAGTGACGTTTCTGAAGAATTTTAACAGTTTTCTTGTATCTACGAACGCCAGAATGCATAAAATTGACCTAAACGTCTCCTTTTCCTATTCTGAGTCGATTCTGCATGCTTTAAGTGTGTTTGGTGGCTCAGAACCATCAAAAAACGTTGAAATATAGTTCAAATTCAATAAAAATCGACAAAAATACAGTTTCTAGCTAAAATTTGATGGTTTCGTTGCACTTTCCGAGCCCGTAGGGTATCTGATTGGCTTAAAAGTACAAGAAAACACTTCAAAAGTGACGTTTCTGAAGAATTTTAACAGTTTTCTGGTATCTACGAACGCCAGAATGCATAAAATTGACCTAAACGTCTCCTTTTCCTATTCTGAGTCGATTCTGCATGCTTTAAGTGTGTTTGGTGGCTCAGAACCATCAAAAAACGTTGAAATATAGTTCAAATTCAATAAAAATCGACAAAAATACAGTTTCTAGCTAAAATTTGATGGTTTCGTTGCACTTTCCGAGCCCGTAGGGTATCTGATTGGCTTAAAAGTACAAGAAAACACTTCAAAAGTGACGTTTCTGAAGAATTTTAACAGTTTTCTTGTATCTACGAACGCCAGAATGCATAAAATTGACCTAAACGTCTCCTTTTCCTATTCTGAGTCGATTCTGCATGCTTTAAGTGTGTTTGGTGGCTCAGAACCATCAAAAAACGTTGAAATATAGTTCAAATTCAATAAAAATCGACAAAAATACAGTTTCTAGCTAAAATTTGATGGTTTCGTTGCACTTTCCGAGCCCGTAGGGTATCTGATTGGCTTAAAAGTACAAGAAAACACTTCAAAAGTGACGTTTCTGAAGAATTTTAACAGTTTTCTTGTATCTACGAACGCCAGAATGCATAAAATTGACCTAAACGTCTCCTTTTCCTATTCTGAGTCGATTCTGCATGCTTTAAGTGTGTTTGGTGGCTCAGAACCATCAAAAAACGTTGAAATATAGTTCAAATTCAATAAAAATCGACAAAAATACAGTTTCTAGCTAAAATTTGATGGTTTCGTTGCACTTTCCGAGCCCGTAGGGTATCTGATTGGCCTAAAAGTACAAGAAAACACTTCAAAAGTGACGTTTCTGAAGAATTTTAACAGTTTTCTTGTATCTACGAACGCCAGAATGCATAAAATTGACCTAAACGTCTCCTTTTCCTATTCTGAGTCGATTCTGCATGCTTTAAGTGTGTTTGGTGGCTCAGAACCATCAAAAAACGTTGAAATATAGTTCAAATTCAATAAAAATCGACAAAAATACAGTTTCTAGCTAAAATTTGATGGTTTCGTTGCACTTTCCGAGCCCGTAGGGTATCTGATTGGCTTAAAAGTACAAGAAAACACTTCAAAAGTGACGTTTCTGAAGAATTTTAACAGTTTTCTTGTATCTACGAACGCCAGAATGCATAAAATTGACCTAAACGTCTCCTTTTCCTATTCTGAGTCGATTCTGCATGCTTTAAGTGTGTTTGGTGGCTCAGAACCATCAAAAAACGTTGAAATATAGTTCAAATTCAATAAAAATCGACAAAAATACAGTTTCTAGCTAAAATTTGATGGTTTCGTTGCACTTTCCGAGCCCGTAGGGTATCTGATTGGCTTAAAAGTACAAGAAAACACTTCAAAAGTGACGTTTCTGAAGAATTTTAACAGTTTTCTTGTATCTACGAACGCCAGAATGCATAAAATTGACCTAAACGTCTCCTTTTCCTATTCTGTGTCGATTCTGCATGCTTTAAGTGTGTTTGGTGGCTCAGAACCATCAAAAAACGTTGAAATATAGTTCAAATTCAATAAAAATCGACAAAAATACAGTTTCTAGCTAAAATTTGATGGTTTCGTTGCACTTTCCGAGCCCGTAGGGTATCTGATTGGCTTAAAAGTACAAGAAAACACTTCAAAAGTGACGTTTCTGAAGAATTTTAACAGTTTTCTTGTATCTACGAACGCCAGAATGCATAAAATTGACCTAAACGTCTCCTTTTCCTATTCTGAGTCGATTCTGCATGCTTTAAGTGTGTTTGGTGGCTCAGAACCATCAAAAAACGTTGAAATATAGTTCAAATTCAATAAAAATCGACAAAAATACAGTTTCTAGCTAAAATTTGATGGTTTCGTTGCACTTTCCGAGCCCGTAGGGTATCTGATTGGCTTAAAAGTACAAGAAAACACTTCAAAAGTGACGTTTCTGAAGAATTTTAACAGTTTTCTTGTATCTACGAACGCCAGAATGCATAAAATTGACCTAAACGTCTCCTTTTCCTATTCTGAGTCGATTCTGCATGCTTTAAGTGTGTTTGGTGGCTCAGAACCATCAAAAAACGTTGAAATATAGTTCAAATTCAATAAAAATCGACAAAAATATAGTTTCTAGCTAAAATTTGATGGTTTCGTTGCACTTTCCGAGCCCGTAGGGTATCTGATTGGCTTAAATGTACAAGAAAACACTTCAAAAGTGACGTTTCTGAAGAATTTTAACAGTTTTCTTGTATCAACGAAAGCCAGAATGCATAAAATTAACCTAAACGTCTCCTTTTCCTATTCTGAGTCGATTCTGCATGCTTTAAGTGTGTTTGGTGGCTCAGAACCATCAAAAAACCTTGAAATATAGTTCAAATTCAATAAAAATCGACAAAAATACAGTTTCTAGCTAAAATTTGATGGTTTCGTTGCACTTTTCGAGCCCGTAGGGTATCTGATTGGCTAAAAGTACAAGAAAACACTTCAAAAGTGACGTTTCTGAAGAATTTTAACAGTTTTCTTGTATCTACGAACGCCAGAATGCATAAAATTGACCTAAACGTCTCCTTTTCCTATTCCGAGTCGATTCTGCATGCTTTAAGTGTGTTTGGTGGCTCAGAACCATCAAAAAACGTTGAAATATAGTTCAAATTCAATAAAAATCGACAAAAATACAGTTTCTAGCTAAAATTTGATGGTTTCGTTGCACTTTCCGAGCCCATAGGGTATCTGATTGGCTTAAAAGTACAAGAAAACACTTCAAAAGTGACGTTTCTGAAGAATTTTAACAGTTTTCTTGTATCTACGAACGCCAGAATGCATAAAATTGACCTAAACGTCTCCTTTTCCTATTCTGTGTCGATTCTGCATGCTTTAAGTGTGTTTGGTGGCTCAGAACCATCAAAAAACGTTGAAATATAGTTCAAATTCAATAAAAATCGACAAAAATACAGTTTCTAGCTAAAATTTGATGGTTTCGTTGCACTTTCCGAGCCCGTAGGGTATCTGATTGGCTTAAAAGTACAAGAAAACACTTCAAAAGTGACGTTTCTGAAGAATTTTAACAGTTTTCTTGTATCTACGAACGCCAGAATGCATAAAATTGACCTAAACGTCTCCTTTTCCTATTCTGAGTCGATTCTGCATGCTTTAAGTGTGTTTGGTGGCTCAGAACCATCAAAAAACGTTGAAATATAGTTCAAATTCAATAAAAATCGACAAAAATACAGTTTCTAGCTAAAATTTGATGGTTTCGTTGCACTTTCCGAGCCCGTAGGGTATCTGATTGGCTTAAAAGTACAAGAAAACACTTCAAAAGTGACGTTTCTGAAGAATTTTAACAGTTTTCTTGTATCTACGAACGCCAGAATGCATAAAATTGACCTAAACGCCTCCTTTTCCTATTCTGTGTCGATTCTGCATGCTTTAAGTGTGTTTGGTGGCTCAGAACCATCAAAAAACGTTGAAATATAGTTCAAATTCAATAAAAATCGACAAAAATACAGTTTCTAGCTAAAATTTGATGGTTTCGTTGCACTTTCCGAGCCCGTAGGGTATCTGATTGGCTTAAAAGTACAAGAAAACACTTCAAAAGTGACGTTTCTGAAGAATTTTAACAGTTTTCTTGTATCTACGAACGCCAGAATGCATAAAATTGACCTAAACGTCTCCTTTTCCTATTCTGAGTCGATTCTGCATGCTTTAAGTGTGTTTGGTGGCTCAGAACCATCAAAAAACGTTGAAATATAGTTCAAATTCAATAAAAATCGACAAAAATACAGTTTCTAGCTAAAATTTGATGGTTTCGTTGCACTTTCCGAGCCCGTAGGGTATCTGATTGGCTTAAAAGTACAAGAAAACACTTCAAAAGTGACGTTTCTGAAGAATTTTAACAGTTTTCTTGTATCTACGAACGCCAGAATGCATAAAATTGACCTAAACGTCTCCTTTTCCTATTCTGAGTCGATTCTGCATGCTTTAAGTGTGTTTGGTGGCTCAGAACCATCAAAAAACGTTGAAATATAGTTCAAATTCAATAAAAATCGACAAAAATATAGTTTCTAGCTAAAATTTGATGGTTTCGTTGCACTTTCCGAGCCCGTAGGGTATCTGATTGGCTTAAAAGTACAAGAAAACACTTCAAAAGTGACGTTTCTGAAGAATTTTAACAGTTTTCTTGTATCAACGAAAGCCAGAATGCATAAAATTAACCTAAACGTCTCCTTTTCCTATTCTGAGTCGATTCTGCATGCTTTAAGTGTGTTTGGTGGCTCAGACCCATCAAAAAACGTTGAAATATAGTTCAAATTCAATAAAAATCGACAAAAATACAGTTTCTAGCTAAAATTTGATGGTTTCGTTGCACTTTTCGAGCCCGTAGGGTATCTGATTGGCTAAAAGTACAAGAAAACACTTCAAAAGTGACGTTTCTGAAGAATTTTAACAGTTTTCTTGTATCTACGAACGCCAGAATGCATAAAATTGACCTAAACGTCTCCTTTTCCTATTCCGAGTCGATTCTGCATGCTTTAAGTGTGTTTGGTGGCTCAGAACCATCAAAAAACGTTGAAATATAGTTCAAATTCAATAAAAATCGACAAAAATACAGTTTCTAGCTAAAATTTGATGGTTTCGTTGCACTTTCCGAGCCCGTAGGGTATCTGATTGGCTTAAAAGTACAAGAAAACACTTCAAAAGTGACGTTTCTGAAGAATTTTAACAGTTTTCTTGTATCTACGAACGCCAGAATGCATAAAATTGACCTAAACGTCTCCTTTTCCTATTCTGAGTCGATTCTGCATGCTTTAAGTGTGTTTGGTGGCTCAGAACCATCAAAAAACGTTGAAATATAGTTCAAATTCAATAAAAATCGACAAAAATACAGTTTCTAGCTAAAATTTGATGGTTTCGTTGCACTTTCCGAGCCCGTAGGGTATCTGATTGGCTTAAAAGTACAAGAAAACACTTCAAAAGTGACGTTTCTGAAGAATTTTAACAGTTTTCTTGTATCAACGAAAGCCAGAATGCATAAAATTAACCTAAACGTCTCCTTTTCCTATTCTGAGTCGATTCTGCATGCTTTAAGTGTGTTTGGTGGCTCAGAACCATCAAAAAACGTTGAAATATAGTTCAAATTCAATAAAAATCGACAAAAATACAGTTTCTAGCTAAAATTTGATGGTTTCGTTGCACTTTCCGAGCCCGTAGGGTATCTGATTGGCTAAAAGTACAAGAAAACACTTCAAAAGTGACGTTTCTGAAGAATTGTAACAGTTTTCTTGTATCTACGAACGCCAGAATGCATAAAATTGACCTAAACGTCTCCTTTTCCTATTCCGAGTCGATTCTGCATGCTTTAAGTGTGTTTGGTGGCTCAGAACCATCAAAAAACGTTGAAATATAGTTCAAATTCAATAAAAATCGACAAAAATACAGTTTCTAGCTAAAATTTGATGGTTTCGTTGCACTTTCCGAGCCCGTAGGTTATCTGATTGGCTTAAAAGTACAAGAAAACACTTCAAAAGTGACGTTTCTGAAGAATTTTAACAGTTTTCTTGTATCTACGAACGCCAGAATGCATAAAATTGACCTAAACGTCTCCTTTTCCTATTCTGAATCGATTCTGCATGCTTTAAGTGTGTTTGGTGGCTCAGAACCATCAAAAAACGTTGAAATATAGTTCAAATTCAATAAAAATCGACAAAAATACAGTTTCTAGCTAAAATTTGATGGTTTCGTTGCACTTTCCGAGCCCGTAGGGTATCTGATTGGCTTAAAAGTACAAGAAAACACTTCAAAAGCGACGTTTCTGAAGAATTTTAACAGTTTTCTTGTATCTACGAACGCCAGAATGCATAAAATTGACCTAAACGTCTCCTTTTCCTATTCTGAGTCGATTCTGCATGCTTTAAGTGTGTTTGGTGGCTCAGAACCATCAAAAAACGTTGAAATATAGTTCAAATTCAATAAAAATCGACAAAAATACAGTTTCTAGCTAAAATTTGATGGTTTCGTTGCACTTTCCGAGCCCGTAGGGTATCTGATTGGCTTAAAAGTAAAAGAAAACACTTCAAAAGTGACGTTTCTGAAGAATTTTAACAGTTTTCTTGTATCTACGAACGCCAGAATGCATAAAATTGACTTAAACCTCTCCTTTTCCTATTCTGAGTCGATTCTGCATGCTTTAAGTGTGTTTGGTGGCTCAGAACCATCAAAAAACGTTGAAATATAGTTCAAATTCAATAAAAATCGACAAAAATACAGTTTCTAGCTAAAATTTGATGGTTTCGTTGCACTTTCCGAGCCCGTAGGGTATCTGATTGGCTTAAAAGTACAAGAAAACACTTCAAAAGTGACGTTTCTGAAGAATTTTAACAGTTTTCTTGTATCTACGAACGCCAGAATGCATAAAATTGACCTAAACGTCTCCTTTTCCTATTCTGAGTCGATTCTGCATGCTTTAAGTGTGTTTGGTGGCTCAGAACCATCAAAAAACGTTGAAATATAGTTCAAATTCAATAAAAATCGACAAAAATACAGTTTCTAGCTAAAATTTGATGGTTTCGTTGCACTTTCCGAGCCCGTAGGGTATCTGATTGGCTTAAAAGTACAAGAAAACACTTCAAAAGTGACGTTTCTGAAGAATTTTAACAGTTTTCTTGTATCTACGAACGCCAGAATGCATAAAATTGACCTAAACGTCTCCTTTTCCTATTCTGAGTCGATTCTGCATGCTTTAAGTGTGTTTGGTGGCTCAGAACCATCAAAAAACGTTGAAATATAGTTCAAATTCAATAAAAATCGACAAAAATATAGTTTCTAGCTAAAATTTGATGGTTTCGTTGCACTTTCCGAGCCCGTAGGGTATCTGATTGGCTTAAAAGTACAAGAAAACACTTCAAAAGTGACGTTTCTGAAGAATTTTAACAGTTTTCTTGTATCAACGAAAGCCAGAATGCATAAAATTAACCTAAACGTCTCCTTTTCCTATTCTGAGTCGATTCTGCATGCTTTAAGTGTGTTTGGTGGCTCAGAACCATCAAAAAACGTTGAAATATAGTTCAAATTCAATAAAAATCGACAAAAATACAGTTTCTAGCTAAAATTTGATGGTTTCGTTGCACTTTTCGAGCCCGTAGGGTATCTGATTGGCTAAAAGTACAAGAAAATACTTCAAAAGTGACGTTTCTGAAGAATTTTAACAGTTTTCTTGTATCTACGAACGCCAGAATGCATAAAATTGACCTAAACGTCTCCTTTTCCTATTCCGAGTCGATTCTGCATGCTTTAAGTGTGTTTGGTGGCTCAGAACCATCAAAAAACGTTGAAATATAGTTCAAATTCAATAAAAATCGACAAAAATACAGTTTCTAGCTAAAATTTGATGGTTTCGTTGCACTTTCCGAGCCCGTAGGGTATCTGATTGGCTTAAAAGTACAAGAAAACACTTCAAAAGTGACGTTTCTGAAGAATTTTAACAGTTTTCTTGTATCTACGAACGCCAGAATGCGTAAAATTGACCTAAACGTCTCGTTTTCCTATTCTGTGTCGATTCTGCATGCTTTAAGTGTGTTTGGTGGCTCAGAACCATCAAAAAACGTTGAAATATAGTTCAAATTCAATAAAAATCGACAAAAATACAGTTTCTAGCTAAAATTTGATGGTTTCGTTGCACTTTCCGAGCCCGTAGGGTATCTGATTGGCTTAAAAGTACAAGAAAACACTTCAAAAGTGACGTTTCTGAAGAATTTTAACAGTTTTCTTGTATCTACGAACGCCAGAATGCATAAAATTGACCTAAACGTCTCCTTTTCCTATTCTGAGTCGATTCTGCATGCTTTAAGTGTGTTTGGTGGCTCAGAACCATCAAAAAACGTTGAAATATAGTTCAAATTCAATAAAAATCGACAAAAATACAGTTTCTAGCTAAAATTTGATGGTTTCGTTGCACTTTCCGAGCCCGTAGGGTATCTGATTGGCTTAAAAGTACAAGAAAACACTTCAAAAGTGACGTTTCTGAAGAATTTTAACAGTTTTCTTGTATCTACGAACGCCAGAATGCATAAAATTGACCTAAACGTCTCCTTTTCCTATTCTGTGTCGATTCTGCATGCTTTAAGTGTGTTTGGTGGCTCAGAACCATCAAAAAACGTTGAAATATAGTTCAAATTCAATAAAAATCGACAAAAATACAGTTTCTAGCTAAAATTTGATGGTTTCGTTGCACTTTCCGAGCCCGTAGGGTATCTGATTGGCTTAAAAGTACAAGAAAACACTTCAAAAGTGACGTTTCTGAAGAATTCTAACAGTTTTCTTGTATCTACGAACGCCAGAATGCATAAAATTGACCTAAACGTCTCCTTTTCCTATTCTGAGTCGATTCTGCATGCTTTAAGTGTGTTTGGTGGCTCAGAACCATCAAAAAACGTTGAAATATAGTTCAAATTCAATAAAAATCGACAAAAATACAGTTTCTAGCTAAAATTTGATGGTTTCGTTGCACTTTCCGAGCCCGTAGGGTATCTGATTGGCTTAAAAGTACAAGAAAACACTTCAAAAGTGACGTTTCTGAAGAATTTTAACAGTTTTCTTGTATCTACGAACGCCAGAATGCATAAAATTGACCTAAACGTCTCCTTTTCCTATTCTGAGTCGATTCTGCATGCTTTAAGTGTGTTTGGTGGCTCAGAACCATCAAAAAACGTTGAAATATAGTTCAAATTCAATAAAAATCGACAAAAATATAGTTTCTAGCTAAAATTTGATGGTTTCGTTGCACTTTCCGAGCCCGTAGGGTATCTGATTGGCTTAAAAGTACAAGAAAACACTTCAAAAGTGACGTTTCTGAAGAATTTTAACAGTTTTCTTGTATCAACGAAAGCCAGAATGCATAAAATTAACCTAAACGTCTCCTTTTCCTATTCTGAGTCGATTCTGCATGCTTTAAGTGTGTTTGGTGGCTCAGAACCATCAAAAAACGTTGAAATATAGTTCAAATTCAATAAAAATCGACAAAAATACAGTTTCTAGCTAAAATTTGATGGTTTCGTTGCACTTTTCGAGCCCGTAGGGTATCTGATTGGCTAAAAGTACAAGAAAACACTTCAAAAGTGACGTTTCTGAAGAATTTTAACAGTTTTCTTGTATCTACGAACGCCAGAATGCATAAAATTGACCTAAACGTCTCCTTTTCCTATTCTGAGTCGATTCTGCATGCTTTAAGTGTGTTTGGTGGCTCAGAACCATCAAAAAACGTTGAAATATAGTTCAAATTCAATAAAAATCGACAAAAATACAGTTTCTAGCTAAAATTTGATGGTTTCGTTGCACTTTCCGAGCCCGTAGGGTATCTGATTGGCTTAAAAGTACAAGAAAACACTTCAAAAGTGACGTTTCTGAAGAATTTTAACAGTTTTCTTGTATCAACGAAAGCCAGAATGCATAAAATTAACCTAAACGTCTCCTTTTCCTATACTGAGTCGATTCTGCATGCTTTAAGTGTGTTTGGTGGCTCAGAACCATCAAAAAACGTTGAAATATAGTTCAAATTCAATAAAAATCGACAAAAATACAGTTTCTAGCTAAAATTTGATGGTTTCGTTGCACTTTCCGAGCCCGTAGGGTATCTGATTGGCTAAAAGTACAAGAAAACACTTCAAAAGTGACGTTTCTGAAGAATTGTAACAGTTTTCTTGTATCTACGAACGCCAGAATGCATAAAATTGACCTAAACGTCTCCTTTTCCTATTCCGAGTCGATTCTGCATGCTTTAAGTGTGTTTGGTGGCTCAGAACCATCAAAAAACGTTGAAATATAGTTCAAATTCAATAAAAATCGACAAAAATACAGTTTCTAGCTAAAATTTGATGGTTTCGTTGCACTTTCCGAGCCCGTAGGTTATCTGATTGGCTTAAAAGTACAAGAAAACACTTCAAAAGTGACGTTTCTGAAGAATTTTAACAGTTTTCTTGTATCTACGAACGCCAGAATGCATAAAATTGACCTAAACGTCTCCTTTTCCTATTCTGAGTCGATTCTGCATGCTTTAAGTGTGTTTGGTGGCTCAGAACCATCAAAAAACGTTGAAATATAGTTCAAATTCAATAAAAATCGACAAAAATACAGTTTCTAGCTAAAATTTGATGGTTTCGTTGCACTTTCCGAGCCCGTAGGGTATCTGATTGGCTTAAAAGTACAAGAAAACACTTCAAAAGTGACGTTTCTGAAGAATTTTAACAGTTTTCTTGTATCTACGAACGCCAGAATGCATAAAATTGACCTAAACGTCTCCTTTTCCTATTCTGAGTCGATTCTGCATGCTTTAAGTGTGTTTGGTGGCTCAGAACCATCAAAAAACGTTGAAATATAGTTCAAATTCAATAAAAATCGACAAAAATACAGTTTCTAGCTAAAATTTGATGGTTTCGTTGCACTTTCCGAGCCCGTAGGGTATCTGATTGGCTTAAAAGTACAAGAAAACACTTCAAAAGTGACGTTTCTGAAGAATTTTAACAGTTTTCTTGTATCTACGAACGCCAGAATGCATAAAATTGACCTAAACGTCTCCTTTTCCTATTCTGAGTCGATTCTGCATGCTTTAAGTGTGTTTGGTGGCTCAGAACCATCAAAAAACGTTGAAATATAGTTCAAATTCAATAAAAATCGACAAAAATACAGTTTCTAGCTAAAATTTGATGGTTTCGTTGCACTTTCCGAGCCCGTAGGGTATCTGATTGGCTTAAAAGTACAAGAAAACATTTCAAAAGTGACGTTTCTGAAGAATTTTAACAGTCTTCTTGTATCTACGAACGCCAGAATGCATAAAATTGACCTAAACGTCTCCTTTTCCTATTCTGAGTCGATTCTGCATGCTTTAAGTGTGTTTGGTGGCTCAGAACCATCAAAAAACGTTGAAATATAGTTCAAATTCAATAAAAATCGACAAAAATACAGTTTCTAGCTAAAATTTGATGGTTTCGTTGCACTTTCCGAGCCCGTAGGGTATCTGATTGGCTTAAAAGTACAAGAAAACACTTCAAAAGTGACGTTTCTGAAGAATTTTAACAGTTTTCTTGTATCTACGAACGCCAGAATGCATAAAATTGACCTAAACGTCTCCTTTTCCTATTCTGAGTCGATTCTGCATGCTTTAAGTGTGTTTGGTGGCTCAGAACCATCAAAAAACGTTGAAATATAGTTCAAATTCAATAAAAATCGACAAAAATACAGTTTCTAGCTAAAATTTGATGGTTTCGTTGCACTTTCCGAGCCCGTAGGGTATCTGATTGGCTTAAAAGTACAAGAAAACACTTCAAAAGTGACGTTTCTGAAGAATTTTAACAGTTTTCTTGTATCTACGAACGCCAGAATGCATAAAATTGACCTAAACGTCTCCTTTTCCTATTCTGAGTCGATTCTGCATGCTTAAAGTGTGTTTGGTGGCTCAGAACCATCAAAAAACGTTGAAATATAGTTCAAATTCAATAAAAATCGACAAAAATACAGTTTCTAGCTAAAATTTGATGGTTTCGTTGCACTTTCCGAGCCCGTAGGGTATCTGATTGGCTTAAAAGTACAAGAAAACACTTCAAAAGTGACGTTTCTGAAGAATTTTAACAGTTTTCTTGTATCTACGAACGCCAGAATGCATAAAATTGACCTAAACGTCTCCTTTTCCTATTCTGAGTCGATTCTGCATGCTTTAAGTGTGTTTGGTGGCTCAGAACCATCAAAAAACGTTGAAATATAGTTCAAATTCAATAAAAATCGACAAAAATACAGTTTCTAGCTAAAATTTGATGGTTTCATTGCACTTTCCGAGCCCGTAGGGTATCTGATTGGCTTAAAAGTACAAGAAAACACTTCAAAATTGACGTTTCTGAAGAATTTTAACAGTTTTCTTGTATCTACGAACGCCAGAATGCATAAAATTGACCTAAACGTCTCCTTTTCCTATTCTGAGTCGATTCTGCATGCTTTAAGTGTGTTTGGTGGCTCAGAACCATCAAAAAACGTTGAAATATAGTTCAAATTCAAAAAAAATCGACAAAAATACAGTTTCTAGCTAAAATTTGATGGTTTCGTTGCACTTTCCGAGCCCGTAGGGTATCTGATTGGATTAAAAGTACAAGAAAACACTTCAAAAGTGACGTTTCTGAAGAATTTTAACAGTTTTCTTGTATCTACGAACGCCAGAATGCATAAAATTGACCTAAACGTCTCCTTTTCCTATTCTGAGTCGATTCTGCATGCTTTAAGTGTGTTTGGTGGCTCAGAACCATCAAAAAACGTTGAAATATAGTTCAAATTCAATAAAAATCGACAAAAATACAGTTTCTAGCTAAAATTTGATGGTTTCGTTGCACTTTCCGAACCCGTAGGGTATCTGATTGGCTTAAAAGTACAAGAAAACACTTCAAAAGTGACGTTTCTGAAGAATTTTAACAGTTTTCTTGTATCTACGAACGCCAGAATGCATAAAATTGACCTAAACGTCTCCTTTTCCTATTCTGAGTCGATTCTGCATGCTTTAAGTGTGTTTGGTGGCTCAGAACCATCAAAAAACGTTGAAATATAGTTCAAATTCAATAAAAATCGACAAAAATACAGTTTCTAGCTAAAATTTGATGGTTTCGTTGCACTTTCCGAGCCCGTAGGGTATCTGATTGGCTTAAAAGTACAAGAAAACACTTCAAAAGTGACGTTTCTGAAGAATTTTAACAGTTTTCTTGTATCTACGAACGCCAGAATGCATAAAATTGACCTAAACGTCTCCTTTTCCTATTCTGAGTCGATTCTGCATGCTTTAAGTGTGTTTGGTGGCTCAGAACCATCAAAAAACTTTGAAATATAGTTCAAATTCAATAAAAATCGACAAAAATACAGTTTCTAGCTAAAATTTGATGGTTTCGTTGCACTTTCCGAGCCCGTAGGGTATCTGATTGGCTTAAAAGTACAAGAAAACACTTCAAAAGTGACGTTTCTGAAGAATTTTAACAGTTTTCTTGTATCTACGAACGCCAGAATGCATAAAATTGACCTAAACGTCTCCTTTTCCTATTCTGAGTCGATTCTGCATGCTTTAAGTGTGTTTGGTGGCTCAGAACCATCAAAAAACGTTGAAATATAGTTCAAATTCAATAAAAATCGACAAAAATACAGTTTCTAGCTAAAATTTGATGGTTTCGTTGCACTTTCCGAGCCGGTAGGGTAATCTGATTGGCTTAAAAGTACAAGAAAACACTTCAAAAGTGACGTTTCTGAAGAATTTTAACAGTTTTCTTGTATCTACGAACGCCAGAATGCATAAAATTGACCTAAACGTCTCCTTTTCCTATTCTGAGTCGATTCTGCATGCTTTAAGTGTGTTTGGTGGCTCAGAACCATCAAAAAACGTTGAAATATAGTTCAAATTCAATAAAAATCGACAAAAATACAGTTTCTAGCTAAAATTTGATGGTTTCGTTGCACTTTCCGAGCCCGTAGGGTATCTGATTGGCTTAAAAGTACAAGAAAACACTTCAAAAGTGACGTTTCTGAAGAATTTTAACAGTTTTCTTGTATCTACGAACGCCAGAATGCATAAAATTGACCTAAACGTCTCCTTTTCCTATTCTGAGTCGATTCTGCATGCTTTAAGTGTGTTTGGTGGCTCAGAACCATCAAAAAACTTTGAAATATAGTTCAAATTCAATAAAAATCGACAAAAATACAGTTTCTAGCTAAAATTTGATGGTTTCGTTGCACTTTCCGAGCCCGTAGGGTATCTGATTGGCTTAAAAGTACAAGAAAACACTTCAAAAGTGACGTTTCTGAAGAATTTTAACAGTTTTCTTGTATCTACGAACGCCAGAATGCATAAAATTGACCTAAACGTCTCCTTTTCCTATTCTGAGTCGATTCTGCATGCTTTAAGTGTGTTTGGTGGCTCAGAACCATCAAAAAACGTTGAAATATAGTTCAAATTCAATAAAAATCGACAAAAATACAGTTTCTAGCTAAAATTTGATGGTTTCGTTGCACTTTCCGAGCCCGTAGGGTAATCTGATTGGCTTAAAAGTACAAGAAAACACTTCAAAAGTGACGTTTCTGAAGAATTTTAACAGTTTTCTTGTATCTACGAACGCCAGAATGCATAAAATTGACCTAAACGTCTCCTTTTCCTATTCTGAGTCGATTCTGCATGCTTTAAGTGTGTTTGGTGGCTCAGAACCATCAAAAAACGTTGAAATATAGTTCAAATTCAATAAAAATCGACAAAAATACAGTTTCTAGCTAAAATTTGATGGTTTCGTTGCACTTTCCGAGCCCGTAGGGTATCTGATTGGCTTAAAAGTACAAGAAAACACTTCAAAAGTGACGTTTCTGAAGAATTTTAACAGTTTTCTTGTATCTACGAACGCCAGAATGCATAAAATTGACCTAAACGTCTCCTTTTCCTATTCTGAGTCGATTCTGCATGCTTTAAGTGTGTTTGGTGGCTCAGAACCATCAAAAAACGTTGAAATATAGTTCAAATTCAATAAAAATCGACAAAAATACAGTTTCTAGCTAAAATTTGATGGTTTCGTTGCACTTTCCGAGTCCGTAGGGTATCTGATTGGCTTAAAAGTACAAGAAAACACTTCAAAAGTGACGTTTCTGAAGAATTTTAACAGTTTTCTTGTATCTACGAACGCCAGAATGCATAAAATTGACCTAAACGTCTCCTTTTCCTATTCTGAGTCGATTCTGCATGCTTTAAGTGTGTTTGGTGGCTCAGAACCATCAAAAAACGTTGAAATATAGTTCAAATTCAATAAAAATCGACAAAAATACAGTTTCTAGCTAAAATTTGATGGTTTCGTTGCACTTTCCGAGCCCCTAGGGTATCTGATTGGCTTAAAAGTACAAGAAAACACTTCAAAAGTGACGTTTCTGAAGAATTTTAACAGTTTTCTTGTATCTACGAACGCCAGAATGCATAAAATTGACCTAAACGTCTCCTTTTCCTATTCTGAGTCGATTCTGCATGCTTTAAGTGTGTTTGATGGCTCAGAACCATCAAAAAACGTTGAAATATAGTTCAAATTCAATAAAAATCGACAAAAATACAGTTTCTAGCTAAAATTTGATGGTTTCGTTGCACTTTCCGAGCCCGTAGGGTATCTGATTGGCTTAAAAGTACAAGAAAACACTTCAAAAGTGACGTTTCTGAAGAATTTTAACAGTTTTCTTGTATCTACGAACGCCAGAATGCATAAAATTGACCTAAACGTCTCCTTTTCCTATTCTGAGTCGATTCTGCATGCTTTAAGTGTGTTTGGTGGCTCAGAACCATCAAAAAACGTTGAAATATAGTTCAAATTCAATAAAAATCGACAAAAATACAGTTTCTAGCTAAAATTTGATGGTTTCGTTGCACTTTCCGAGCCCGTAGGGTATCTGATTGGCTTAAAAGTACAAGAAAACACTTCAAAAGTGACGTTTCTGAAGAATTTTAACAGTTTTCTTGTATCTACGAACGCCAGAATGCATAAAATTGACCTAAACGTCTCCTTTTCCTATTCTGAGTCGATTCTGCATGCTTTAAGTGTGTTTGGTGGCTCAGAACCATCAAAAAACGTTGAAATATAGTTCAAATTCAATAAAAATCGACAAAAATACAGTTTCTAGCTAAAATTTGATGGTTTCGTTGCACTTTCCGAGCCCGTAGGGTATCTGATTGGCTTAAAAGTAAAAGAAAACACTTCAAAATTGACGTTTCTGAAGAATTTTAACAGTTTTCTTGTATCTACGAACGCCAGAATGCATAAAATTGACCTAAACGTCTCCTTTTCCTATTCTGAGTCGATTCTGCATGCTTTAAGTGTGTTTGGTGGCTCAGAACCATCAAAAAACGTTGAAATATAGTTCAAATTCAATAAAAATCGACAAAAATACAGTTTCTAGCTAAAATTTGATGGTTTCGTTGCACTTTCCGAGCCCGTAGGTTATCTGATTGGCTTAAAAGTACAAGAAAACACTTCAAAAGTGACGTTTCTGAAGAATTTTAACAGTTTTCTTGTATCTACGAACGCCAGAATGCATAAAATTGACCTAAACGTCTCCTTTTCCTATTCTGAGTCGATTCTGCATGCTTTAAGTGTGTTTGGTGGCTCAGAACCATCAAAAAACGTTGAAATATAGTTCAAATTCAATAAAAATCGACAAAAATACAGTTTCTAGCTAAAATTTGATGGTTTCGTTGCACTTTCCGAGCCCGTAGGGTATCTGATTGGCTTAAAAGTACAAGAAAACACTTCAAAAGTGACGTTTCTGAAGAATTTTAACAGTTTTCTTGTATCTACGAACGCCAGAATGCATAAAATTGACCTAAACGTCTCCTTTTCCTATTCTGAGTCGATTCTGCATGCTTTAAGTGTGTTTGGTGGCTCAGAACCATCAAAAAACGTTGAAATATAGTTCAAATTCAATAAAAATCGACAAAAATACAGTTTCTAGCTAAAATTTGATGGTTTCGTTGCACTTTCCGAGCCCGTAGGGTATCTGATTGGCTTAAAAGTACAAGAAAACACTTCAAAAGTGACGTTTCTGAAGAATTTTAACAGTTTTCTTGTATCTACGAACGCCAGAATGCATAAAATTGACCTAAACGTCTCCTTTTCCTATTCTGAGTCGATTCTGCATGCTTTAAGTGTGTTTGGTGGCTCAGAACCATCAAAAAACGTTGAAATATAGTTCAAATTCAATAAAAATCGACAAAAATACAGTTTCTAGCTAAAATTTGATGGTTTCGTTGCACTTTCCGAGCCCGTAGGGTATCTGATTGGCTTAAAAGTACAAGAAAACACTTCAAAAGTGACGTTTCTGAAGAATTTTAACAGTTTTCTTGTATCTACGAACGCCAGAATGCATAAAATTGACCTAAACGTCTCCTTTTCCTATTCTGAGTCGATTCTGCATGCTTTAAGTGTGTTTGGTGGCTCAGAACCATCAAAAAACGTTGAAATATAGTTCAAATTCAATAAAAATCGACAAAAATACAGTTTCTAGCTAAAATTTGATGGTTTCGTTGCCTTTTCCGAGCCCGTAGGGTATCTGATTGGCTTAAAAGTACAAGAAAACACTTCAAAAGTGACGTTTCTGAAGAATTTTAACAGTTTTCTTGTATCTACGAACGCCAGAATGCATAAAATTGACCTAAACGTCTCCTTTTCCTATTCTGAGTCGATTCTGCATGCTTTAAGTGTGTCTGGTGGCTCAGAACCATCAAAAAACGTTGAAATATAGTTCAAATTCAATAAAAATCGACAAAAATACAGTTTCTAGCTAAAATTTGATGGTTTCGTTGCACTTTCCGAGCCCGTAGGGTATCTGATTGGCTTAAAAGTACAAGAAAACACTTCAAAAGTGACGTTTCTGAAGAATTTTAACAGTTTTCTTGTATCTACGAACGCCAGAATGCATAAAATTGACCTAAACGTCTCCTTTTCCTATTCTGAGTCGATTCTGCATGCTTTAAGTGTGTTTGGTGGCTCAGAACCATCAAAAAACGTTGAAATATAGTTCAAATTCAATAAAAATCGACAAAAATACAGTTTCTAGCTAAAATTTGATGGTTTCGTTGCACTTTCCGAGCCCGTAGGGTATCTGATTGGCTTAAAAGTGCAAGAAAACACTTCAAAAGTGACGTTTCTGAAGAATTTTAACAGTTTTCTTGTATCTACGAACGCCAGAATGCATAAAATTGACCTAAACGTCTCCTTTTCCTATTCTGAGTCGATTCTGCATGCTTTAAGTGTGTTTGGTGGCTCAGAACCATCAAAAAACGTTGAAATATAGTTCAAATTCAATAAAAATCGACAAAAATACAGTTTCTAGTTAAAATTTGATGGTTTCGTTGCACTTTCCGAGCCCGTAGGGTATTTGATTGGCTTAAAAGTACAAGAAAACACTTCAAAAGTGACGTTTCTGAAGAATTTTAACAGTTTTCTTGTATCTACGAACGCCAGAATGCATAAATTTGACCTAAACGTCTCCTTTTCCTATTCTGAGTCGATTCTGCATGCTTTAAGTGTGTTTGGTGGCTCAGAACCATCAAAAAACGTTGAAATATAGTTCAAATTCAATAAAAATCGACAAAAATACAGTTTCTAGCTAAAATTTGATGGTTTCGTTGCACTTTCCGAGCCCGTTGGGTATCTGATTGGCTTAAAAGTACAAGAAAACACTTCAAAAGTGACGTTTCTGAAGAATTTTAACAGTTTTCTTGTATCTACGAACGCCAGAATGCATAAAATTGACCTAAACGTCTCCTTTTCCTATTCTGAGTCGATTCTGCATGCTTTAAGTGTGTTTGGTGGCTCAGAACCATCAAAAAACTTTGAAATATAGTTCAAATTCAATAAAAATCGACAAAAATACAGTTTCTAGCTAAAATTTGATGGTTTCGTTGCACTTTCCGAGCCCGTAGGGTATCTGATTGGCTTAAAAGTACAAGAAAACACTTCAAAAGTGACGTTTCTGAAGAATTTTAACAGTTTTCTTGTATCTACGAACGCCAGAATGCATAAAATTGACCTAAACGTCTCCTTTTCCTATTCTGAGTCGATTCTGCATGCTTTAAGTGTGTTTGGTGGCTCAGAACCATCAAAAAACGTTGAAATATAGTTCAAATTCAATAAAAATCGACAAAAATACAGTTTCTAGCTAAAATTTGATGGTTTCGTTGCACTTTCCGAGCCCGTAGGGTATCTGATTGGCTTAAAAGTACAAGAAAACACTTCAAAAGTGACGTTTCTGAAGAATTTTAACAGTTTTCTTGTATCTACGAACGCCAGAATGCATAAAATTGACCTAAACGTCTCCTTTTCCTATTCTGAGTCGATTCTGCATGCTTTAAGTGTGTTTGGTGGCTCAGAACCATCAAAAAACGTTGAAATATAGTTCAAATTCAATAAAAATCGACAAAAATACAGTTTCTAGCTAAAATTTGATGGTTTCGTTGCACTTTCCGAGCCCGTAGGGTATCTGATTGGCTTAAAAGT
This sequence comes from Zophobas morio, assembly GCF_036711695.1. Classification (NCBI taxonomy): domain Eukaryota; kingdom Metazoa; phylum Arthropoda; class Insecta; order Coleoptera; family Tenebrionidae; genus Zophobas; species Zophobas morio. The sequence goes on from NW_026972233.1 coordinate 194,835, forward strand.
ACAAGAAAACACTTCAAAAGTGACGTTTCTGAAGAATTTTAACAGTTTTCTTGTATCTACGAACGCCAGAATGCATAAAATTGACCTAAACGTCTCCTTTTCCTATTCTGAGTCGATTCTGCATGCTTTAAGTGTGTTTGGTGGCTCAGAACCATCAAAAAACGTTGAAATATAGTTCAAATTCAATAAAAATCGACAAAAATACAGTTTCTAGCTAAAATTTGATGGTTTCGTTGCACTTTCCGAGCCCGTAGGGTATCTGATTGGCTTAAAAGTACAAGAAAACAGTTCAAAAGTGACGTTTCTGAAGAATTTTAACAGTTTTCTTGTATCTACGAACGCCAGAATGCATAAAATTGACCTAAACTTCTCCTTTTCCTATTCTGAGTCGATTCTGCATGCTTTAAGTGTGTTTGGTGGCTCAGAACTATCAAAAAACGTTGAAATATAGTTCAAATTCAATAAAAATCGACAAAAATACAGTTTCTAGCTAAAATTTGATGGTTTCGTTGCACTTTCCGAGCCCGTAGGGTATCTGATTGGCTTAAAAGTACAAGAAAACACTTCAAAAGTGACGTTTCTGAAGAATTTTAACAGTTTTCTTGTATCTACGAACGCCAGAATGCATAAAATTGACCTAAACGTCTCCTTTTCCTATTCTGAGTCGATTCTGCATGCTTTAAGTGTGTTTGGTGGCTCAGAACCATCAAAAAACGTTGAAATATAGTTCAAATTCAATAAAAATCGACAAAAATACAGTTTCTAGCTAAAATTTGATGGTTTCGTTGCACTTTCCGAGCCCGTAGGGTATCTGATTGGCTTAAAAGTACAAGAAAACACTTCAAAAGTGACGTTTCTGAAGAATTTTAACAGTTTTCTTGTATCTACGAACGCCAGAATGCATAAAATTGACCTAAACGTCTCCTTTTCTTATTCTGAGTCGATTCTGCATGCTTTAAGTGTGTTTGGTGGCTCAGAACCATCAAAAAACGTTGAAATATAGTTCAAATTCAATAAAAATCGACAAAAATACAGTTTCTAGCTAAAATTTGATGGTTTCGTTGCACTTTCCGAGCCCGTTGGGTATCTGATTGGCTTAAAAGTACAAGAAAACACTTCAAAAGTGACGTTTCTGAAGAATTTTAACAGTTTTCTTGTATCTACGAACGCCAGAATGCATAAAATTGACCTAAACGTCTCCTTTTCCTATTCTGAGTCGATTCTGCATGCTTTAAGTGTGTTTGGTGGCTCAGAACCATCAAAAAACGTTGAAATATAGTTCAAATTCAATAAAAATCGACAACAATACAGTTTCTAGCTAAAATTTGATGGTTTCGTTGCACTTTCCGAGCCCGTAGGGTATCTGATTGGCTTAAAAGTACAAGAAAACACTTCAAAAGTGACGTTTCTGAAGAATTTTAACAGTTTTCTTGTATCTACGAACGCCAGAATGCATAAAATTGACCTAAACGTCTCCTTTTCCTATTCTGAGTCGATTCTGCATGCTTTAAGTGTGTTTGGTGGCTCAGAACCATCAAAAAACGTTGAAATATAGTTCAAATTCAATAAAAATCGACAAAAATACAGTTTCTAGCTAAAATTTGATGGTTTCGTTGCACTTTCCGAGCCCGTAGGGTATCTGATTGGCTTAAAAGTACAAGAAAACACTTCAAAAGTGACGTTTCTGAAGAAGTTTAACAGTTTTCTTGTATCTACGAACGCCAGAATGCATAAAATTGACCTAAACGTCTCCTTTTCCTATTCTGAGTCGATTCTGCATGCTTTAAGTGTGTTTGGTGGCTCAGAACCATCAAAAAACGTTGAAATATAGTTCAAATTCAATAAAAATCGACAAAAATACAGTTTCTAGCTAAAATTTGATGGTTTCGTTGCACTTTCCGAGCCCGTAGGTTATCTGATTGGCTTAAAAGTACAAGAAAACACTTCAAAAGTGACGTTTCTGAAGAATTTTAACAGTTTTCTTGTATCTACGAACGCCAGAATGCATAAAATTGACCTAAACGTCTCCTTTTCCTATTCTGAGTCGATTCTGCATGCTTTAAGTGTGTTTGGTGGCTCAGAACCATCAAAAAACGTTGAAATATAGTTCAAATTCAATAAAAATCGACAAAAATACAGTTTCTAGCTAAAATTTGATGGTTTCGTTGCACTTTCCGAGCCCGTAGGGTATCTGATTGGCTTAAAAGTACAAGAAAACACTTCAAAAGTGACGTTTCTGAAGAATTTTAACAGTTTTCTTGTATCTACGAACGCCAGAATGCATAAAATCGACCTAAACGTCTCCTTTTCCTATTCTGAGTCGATTCTGCATGCTTTAAGTGTGTTTGGTGGCTCAGAACCATCAAAAAACGTTGAAATATAGTTCAAATTCAATAAAAATCGACAAAAATACAGTTTCTAGCTAAAATTTGATGGTTTCGTTGCACTTTCCGAGCCCGTTGGGTATCTGATTGGCTTAAAAGTACAAGAAAACACTTCAAAAGTGACGTTTCTGAAGAATTTTAACAGTTTTCTTGTATCTACGAACGCCAGAATGCATAAAATTGACCTAAACGTCTCCTTTTCCTATTCTGAGTCGATTCTGCATGCTTTAAGTGTGTTTGGTGGCTCAGAACCATCAAAAAACGTTGAAATATAGTTCAAATTCAATAAAAATCGACAAAAATACAGTTTCTAGCTAAAATTTGATGGTTTCGTGGCACTTTCCGAGCCCGTAGGGTATCTGATTGGCTTAAAAGTACAAGAAAACACTTCAAAAGTGACGTTTCTGAAGAATTTTAACAGTTTTCTTGTATCTACGAACGCCAGAATGCATAAAATTGACCTAAACGTCTCCTTTTCCTATTCTGAGTCGATTCTGCATGCTTTAAGTGTGTTTGGTGGCTCAGAACCATCAAAAAACGTTGAAATATAGTTCAAATTCAATAAAAATCGACAAAAATACAGTTTCTAGCTAAAATTTGATGGTTTCGTGGCACTTTCCGAGCCCGTAGGGTATCTGATTGGCTTAAAAGTACAAGAAAACACTTCAAAAGTGACGTTTCTGAAGAATTTTAACAGTTTTCTTGTATCTACGAACGCCAGAATGCATAAAATTGACCTAAACGTCTCCTTTTCCTATTCTGAGTCGATTCTGCATGCTTTAAGTGTGTTTGGTGGCTCAGAACCATCAAAAAACGTTGAAATATAGTTCAAATTCAATAAAAATCGACAAAAATACAGTTTCTAGCTAAAATTTGATGGTTTCGTTGCACTTTCCGAGCCCGTAGGGTATCTGATTGGCTTAAAAGTACAAGAAAACACTTCAAAAGTGACGTTTCTGAAGAATTTTAACAGTTTTCTTGTATCTACGAACGCCAGAATGCATAAAATTGACCTAAACGTCTCCTTTTCCTATTCTGAGTCGATTCTGCATGCTTTAAGTGTGTTTGGTGGCTCAGAACCATCAAAAAACGTTGAAATATAGTTCAAATTCAATAAAAATCGACAAAAATACAGTTTCTAGCTAAAATTTGATGGTTTCGTTGCACTTTCCGAGCCCGTAGGGTATCTGATTGGCTTAAAAGTACAAGAAAACACTTCAAAAGTGACGTTTCTGAAGAATTTTAACAGTTTTCTTGTATCTACGAACGCCAGAATGCATAAAATTGACCTAAACGTCTCCTTTTCCTATTCTGAGTCGATTCTGCATGCTTTAAGTGTGTTTGGTGGCTCAGAACCATCAAAAAACGTTGAAATATTGTTCAAATTCAATAAAAATCGACAAAAATACAGTTTCTAGCTAAAATTTGATGGTTTCGTTGCACTTTCCGAGCCCGTAGGGTATCTGATTGGCTTAAAAGTACAAGAAAACACTTCAAAAGTGACGTTTCTGAAGAATTTTAACAGTTTTCTTGTATCTACGAACGCCAGAATGCATAAAATTGACCTAAACGTCTCCTTTTCCTATTCTGAGTCGATTCTGCATGCTTTAAGTGTGTTTGGTGGCTCAGAACCATCAAAAAACGTTGAAATATAGTTCAAATTCAATAAAAATCGACAAAAATACAGTTTCTAGCTAAAATTTGATGGTTTCGTTGCACTTTCCGAGCCCGTAGGGTATCTGATTGGCTTAAAAGTACAAGAAAACACTTCAAAAGTGACGTTTCTGAAGAATTTTAACAGTTTTCTTGTATCTACGAACGCCAGAATGCATAAAATTGACCTAAACGTCTCCTTTTCCTATTCTGAGTCGATTCTGCATGCTTTAAGTGTGTTTGGTGGCTCAGAACCATCAAAAAACGTTGAAATATTGTTCAAATTCAATAAAAATCGACAAAAATACAGTTTCTAGCTAAAATTTGATGGTTTCGTTGCACTTTCCGAGCCCGTAGGTATCTGATTGGCTTAAAAGTACAAGAAAACACTTCAAAAGTGACGTTTCTGAAGAATTTTAACAGTTTTCTTGTATCTACGAACGCCAGAATGCATAAAATTGACCTAAACGTCTCCTTTTCCTATTCTGAGTCGATTCTGCATGCTTTAAGTGTGTTTGGTGGCTCAGAACCATCAAAAAACGTTGAAATATAGTTCAAATTCAATAAAAATCGACAAAAATACAGTTTCTAGCTAAAATTTGATGGTTTCGTTGCACTTTCCGAGCCCGTAGGGTATCTGATTGGCTTAAAAGTACAAGAAAACACTTCAAAAGTGACGTTTCTGAAGAATTTTAACAGTTTTCTTGTATCTACGAACGCCAGAATGCATAAATTTGACCTAAACGTCTCCTTTTCCTATTCTGAGTCGATTCTGCATGCTTTAAGCGTGTTTGGTGGCTCAGAACCATCAAAAAACGTTGAAATATAGTTCAAATTCAATAAAAATCGACAAAAATACAGTTTCTAGCTAAAATTTGATGGTTTCGTTGCACTTTCCGAGCCCGTAGGGTATCTGATTGGCTTAAAAGTACAAGAAAACACTTCAAAAGTGACGTTTCTGAAGAATTTTAACAGTTTTCTTGTATCTACGAACGCCAGAATGCATAAAATTGACCTAAACGTCTCCTTTTCCTATTCTGAGTCGATTCTGCATGCTTTAAGTGTGTTTGGTGGCTCAGAACCATCAAAAAACGTTGAAATATAGTTCAAATTCAATAAAAATCGACAAAAATACAGTTTCTAGCTAAAATTTGATGGTTTCGTTGCACTTTCCGAGCCCGTAGGGTATCTGATTGGCTTAAAAGTACAAGAAAACACTTCAAAAGTTACGTTTCTGAAGAATTTTAACAGTTTTCTTGTATCTACGAACGCCAGAATGCATAAAATTGACCTAAACGTCTCCTTTTCCTATTCTGAGTCGATTCTGCATGCTTTAAGTGTGTTTGGTGGCTCAGAACCATCAAAAAACGTTGAAATATAGTTCAAATTCAATAAAAATCGACAAAAATACAGTTTCTAGCTAAAATTTGATGGTTTCGTTGCACTTTCCGAGCCCACAGGGTATCTGATTGGCTTAAAAGTACAAGAAAACACTTCAAAAGTGACGTTTCTGAAGAATTTTAACAGTTTTCTTGTATCTACGAACGCCAGAATGCATAAAATTGACCTAAACGTCTCCTTTTCCTATTCTGAGTCGATTCTGCATGCTTTAAGTGTGTTTGGTGGCTCAGAACCATCAAAAAACGTTGAAATATAGTTCAAATTCAATAAAAATCGACAAAAATACAGTTTCTAGCTAAAATTTGATGGTTTCGTTGCACTTTCCGAGCCCGTAGGGTATCTGATTGGCTTAAAAGTACAAGAAAACACTTCAAAAGTGACATTTCTGAAGAATTTTAACAGTTTTCTTGTATCTACGAACGCCAGAATGCATAAAATTGACCTAAACGTCTCCTTTTCCTATTCTGAGTCGATTCTGCATGCTTTAAGTGTGTTTGGTGGCTCAGAACCATCAAAAAACGTTGAAATATTGTTCAAATTCAATAAAAATCGACAAAAATACAGTTTCTAGCTAAAATTTGATGGTTTCGTTGCACTTTCCGAGCCCGTAGGGTATCTGATTGGCTTAAAAGTACAAGAAAACACTTCAAAAGTGACGTTTCTGAAGAATTTTAACAGTTTTCTTGTATCTACGAACGCCAGAATGCATAAAATTGACCTAAACGTCTCCTTTTCCTATTCTGAGTCGATTCTGCATGCTTTAAGTGTGTTTGGTGGCTCAGAACCATCAAAAAACGTTGAAATATAGTTCAAATTCAATAAAAATCGACAAAAATACAGTTTCTAGCTAAAATTTGATGGTTTCGTTGCACTTTCCGAGCCCGTAGGGTATCTGATTGGCTTAAAAGTACAAGAAAACACTTCAAAAGTGACGTTTCTGAAGAATTTTAACAGTTTTCTTGTATCTACGAACGCCAGAATACATAAAATTGACCTAAACGTCTCCTTTTCCCTATTCTGAGTCGATTCTGCATGCTTTAAGTGTGTTTGGTGGCTCAGAACCATCAAAAAACGTTGAAATATAGTTCAAATTCAATAAAAATCGACAAAAATACAGTTTCTAGCTAAAATTTGATGGTTTCGTTGCACTTTCCGAGCCCGTAGGGTATCTGATTGGCTTAAAAGTACAAGAAAACACTTCAAAAGTGACGTTTCTGAAGAATTTTAACAGTTTTCTTGTATCTACGAACGCCAGAATGCATAAAATTGACCTAAACGTCTCCTTTTCCTATTCTGAGTCGATTCTGCATGCTTTAAGTGTGTTTGGTGGCTCAGAACCATCAAAAAACGTTGAAATATAGTTCAAATTCAATAAAAATCGACAAAAATACAGTTTCTAGCTAAAATTTGATGGTTTCGTTGCACTTTCCGAGCCCGTAGGGTATCTGATTGGCTTAAAAGTACAAGAAAACACTTCAAAAGTGACGTTTCTGAAGAATTTTAACAGTTTTCTTGTATCTACGAACGCCAGAATGCATAAAATTGACCTAAACTTCTCCTTTTCCTATTCTGAGTCGATTCTGCATGCTTTAAGTGTGTTTGGTGGCTCAGAACTATCAAAAAACGTTGAAATATAGTTCAAATTCAATAAAAATCGACAAAAATACAGTTTCTAGCTAAAATTTGATGGTTTCGTTGCACTTTCCGAGCCCGTAGGGTATCTGATTGGCTTAAAAGTACAAGAAAACAATTCAAAAGTAACGTTTCTGAAGAATTTTAACAGTTTTCTTGTATCTACGAACGCCAGAATGCATAAAATTGACCTAAACGTCTCCTTTTCCTATTCTGAGTCGATTCTGCATGCTTTAAGTGTGTTTGGTGGCTCAGAACCATCAAAAAACGTTGAAATATAGTTCAAATTCAATAAAAATCGACAAAAATACAGTTTCTAGCTAAAATTTGATGGTTTCGTTGCACTTTCCGAGCCCGTTGGGTATCTGATTGGCTTAAAAGTACAAGAAAACACTTCAAAAGTGACGTTTCTGAAGAATTTTAACAGTTTTCTTGTATCTACGAACGCCAGAATGCATAAAATTGACCTAAACGTCTCCTTTTCCTATTCTGAGTCGATTCTGCATGCTTTAAGTGTGTTTGGTGGCTCAGAACCATCAAAAAACGTTGAAATATAGTTCAAATTCAATAAAAATCGACAAAAATACAGTTTCTAGCTAAAATTTGATGGTTTCGTTGCACTTTCCGAGCCCGCAGGGTATCTGATTGGCTTAAAAGTACAAGAAAACACTTCAAAAGTGACGTTTCTGAAGAATTTTAACAGTTTTCTTGTATCTACGAACGCCAGAATGCATAAAATTGACCTAAACGTCTCCTTTTCCTATTCTGAGTCGATTCTTCATGCTTTAAGTGTGTTTGGTGGCTCAGAACCATCAAAAAACGTTGAAATATAGTTCAAATTCAATAAAAATCGACAAAAATACAGTTTCTAGCTAAAATTTGATGGTTTCGTTGCACTTTCCGAGCCCGTAGGGTATCTGATTGGCTTAAAAGTACAAGAAAACACTTCAAAAGTGACGTTTCTGAAGAATTTTAACAGTTTTCTTGTATCTACGAACGCCAGAATGCATAAAATTGACCTAAACTTCTCCTTTTCCTATTCTGAGTCGATTCTGCATGCTTTAAGTGTGTTTGGTGGCTCAGAACTATCAAAAAACGTTGAAATATAGTTCAAATTCAATAAAAATCGACAGAAATACAGTTTCTAGCTAAAATTTGATGGTTTCGTTGCACTTTCCGAGCCCGTAGGGTATCTGATTGGCTTAAAAGTACAAGAAAGCACTTCAAAAGTAACGTTTCTGAAGAATTTTAACAGTTTTCTTGTATCTACGAACGCCAGAATGCATAAAATTGACCTAAACGTCTCCTTTTCCTATTCTGAGTCGATTCTGCATGCTTTAAGTGTGTTTGGTGGCTCAGAACCATCAAAAAACGTTGAAATATAGTTCAAATTCAATAAAAATCGACAAAAATACAGTTTCTAGCTAAAATTTGATGGTTTCGTTGCACTTTCCGAGCCCGTAGGGTATCTGATTGGCTTAAAAGTACAAGAAAACACTTCAAAAGTGACGTTTCTGAAGAATTTTAACAGTTTTCTTGTATCTACGAACGCCAGAATGCATAAAATTGACCTAAACGTCTCCTTTTCCTATTCTGAGTCGATTCTGCATGTTTTAAGTGTGTTTGGTGGCTCAGAGCCATCAAAAAACGTTGAAATATAGTTCAAATTCAATAAAAATCGACAAAAATACAGTTTCTAGCTAAAATTTGATGGTTTCGTTGCACTTTCCGAGCCCGTAGGGTATCTGATTGGCTTAAAAATACAAGAAAACACTTCAAAAGTGACGTTTCTGAAGAATTTTAACAGTTTTCTTGTATCTACGAACGCCAGAATGCATAAAATTGACCTAAACGTCTCCTTTTCCTATTCTGAGTCGATTCTGCATGCTTTAAGTGTGTTTGGTGGCTCAGAACCATCAAAAAACGTTGAAATATAGTTCAAATTCAATAAAAATCGACAAAAATACAGTTTCTAGCTAAAATTTGATGGTTTCGTTGCACTTTCCGAGCCCGTAGGGTATCTGATTGGCTTAAAAGTACAAGAAAACACTTCAAAAGTGACGTTTCTGAAGAATTTTAACAGTTTTCTTGTATCTACGAACGCCAGAATGCATAAAATTGACCTAAACGTCTCCTTTTCCTATTCTGAGTCGATTCTGCATGCTTTAAGTGTGTTTGGTGGCTCAGAACCATCAAAAAACGTTGAAATATAGTTCAAATTCAATAAAAATCGACAAAAATACAGTTTCTAGCTAAAATTTGATGGTTTCGTTGCACTTTCCGAGCCCGCAGGGTATCTGATTGGCTTAAAAGTACAAGAAAACACTTCAAAAGTGACGTTTCTGAAGAATTTTAACAGGTTTCTTGTATCTACGAACGCCAGAATGCATAAAATTGACCTAAACGTCTCCTTTTCCTATTCTGAGTCGATTCTGCATGCTTTAAGTGTGTTTGGTGGCTCAGAACCATCAAAAAACGTTGAAATATTGTTCAAATTCAATAAAAATCGACAAAAATACAGTTTCTAGCTAAAATTTGATGGTTTCGTTGCACTTTCCGAGCCCGTAGGGTATCTGATTGGCTTAAAAGTACAAGAAAACACTTCAAAAGTGACGTTTCTGAAGAATTTTAACAGTTTTCTTGTATCTACGAACGCCAGAATGCATAAAATTGACCTAAACGTCTCCTTTTCCTATTCTGAGTCGATTCTGCATGCTTTAAGTGTGTTTGGTGGCTCAGAACCATCAAAAAACGTTGAAATATAGTTCAAATTCAATAAAAATCGACAAAAATACAGTTTCTAGCTAAAATTTGATGGTTTCGTTGCACTTTCCGAGCCCGTAGGGTATCTGATTGGCTTAAAAGTACAAGAAAACACTTCAAAAGTGACGTTTCTGAAGAATTTTAACAGTTTTCTTGTATCTACGAACGCCAGAATGCATAAAATTGACCTAAACGTCTCCTTTTCCTATTCTGAGTCGATTCTGCATGCTTTAAGTGTGTTTGGTGGCTCAGAACCATCAAAAAACGTTGAAATATAGTTCAAATTCAATAAAAATCGACAAAAATACAGTTTCTAGCTAAAATTTGATGGTTTCGTTGCACTTTCCGAGCCCGTAGGGTATCTGATTGGCTTAAAAGTACAAGAAAACACTTCAAAAGTGACGTTTCTGAAGAATTTTAACAGTTTTCTTGTATCTACGAACGCCAGAATGCATAAAATTGACCTAAACGTCTCCTTTTCCTATTCTGAGTCGATTCTGCATGCTTTAAGTGTGTTTGGTGGCTCAGAACCATCAAAAAACGTTGAAATATAGTTCAAATTCAATAAAAATCGACAAAAATACAGTTTCTAGCTAAAATTTGATGGTTTCGTTGCACTTTCCGAGCCCGTAGGGTATCTGATTGGCTTAAAAGTACAAGAAAACACTTCAAAAGTGACGTTTCTGAAGAATTTTAACAGTTTTCTTGTATCTACGAACGCCAGAATGCATAAAATTGACCTAAACTTCTCCTTTTCCTATTCTGAGTCGATTCTGCATGCTTTAAGTGTGTTTGGTGGCTCAGAACTATCAAAAAACGTTGAAATATAGTTCAAATTCAATAAAAATCGACAAAAATACAGTTTCTAGCTAAAATTTGATGGTTTCGTTGCACTTTCCGAGCCCGTAGGGTATCTGATTGGCTTAAAAGTACAAGAAAACAATTCAAAAGTAACGTTTCTGAAGAATTTTAACAGTTTTCTTGTATCTACGAACGCCAGAATGCATAAAATTGACCTAAACGTCTCCTTTTCCTATTCTGAGTCGATTCTGCATGCTTTAAGTGTGTTTGGTGGCTCAGAACCATCAAAAAACGTTGAAATATAGTTCAAATTCAATAAAAATCGACAAAAATACAGTTTCTAGCTAAAATTTGATGGTTTCGTTGCACTTTCCGAGCCCGTTGGGTATCTGATTGGCTTAAAAGTACAAGAAAACACTTCAAAAGTGACGTTTCTGAAGAATTTTAACAGTTTTCTTGTATCTACGAACGCCAGAATGCATAAAATTGACCTAAACGTCTCCTTTTCCTATTCTGAGTCGATTCTGCATGCTTTAAGTGTGTTTGGTGGCTCAGAACCATCAAAAAACGTTGAAATATAGTTCAAATTCAATAAAAATCGACAAAAATACAGTTTCTAGCTAAAATTTGATGGTTTCGTTGCACTTTCCGAGCCCGCAGGGTATCTGATTGGATTAAAAGTACAAGAAAACACTTCAAAAGTGACGTTTCTGAAGAATTTTAACAGTTTTCTTGTATCTACGAACGCCAGAATGCATAAAATTGACCTAAACGTCTCCTTTTCCTATTCTGAGTCGATTCTGCATGCTTTAAGTGTGTTTGGTGGCTCAGAACCATCAAAAAACGTTGAAATATAGTTCAAATTCAATAAAAATCGACAAAAATACAGTTTCTAGCTAAAATTTGATGGTTTCGTTGCACTTTCCGAGCCCGTAGGGTATCTGATTGGCTTAAAAGTACAAGAAAACACTTCAAAAGTGACGTTTCTGAAGAATTTTAACAGTTTTCTTGTATCTACGAACGCCAGAATGCATAAAATTGACCTAAACTTCTCCTTTTCCTATTCTGAGTCGATTCTGCATGCTTTAAGTGTGTTTGGTGGCTCAGAACTATCAAAAAACGTTGAAATATAGTTCAAATTCAATAAAAATCGACAGAAATACAGTTTCTAGCTAAAATTTGATGGTTTCGTTGCACTTTCCGAGCCCGTAGGGTATCTGATTGGCTTAAAAGTACAAGAAAGCACTTCAAAAGTAACGTTTCAGAAGAATTTTAACAGTTTTCTTGTATCTACGAACGCCAGAATGCATAAAATTGACCTAAACGTCTCCTTTTCCTATTCTGAGTCGATTCTGCATGCTTTAAGTGTGTTTGGTGGCTCAGAACCTTCAAAAAACGTTGAAATATAGTTCAAATTCAATAAAAATCGACAAAAATACAGTTTCTAGCTAAAATTTGATGGTTTCGTTGCACTTTCCGAGCCCGTAGGGTATCTGATTGGCTTAAAAGTATAAGAAAACACTTCAAAAGTGACGTTTCTGAAGAATTTTAACAGTTTTCTTGTATCTACGAACGCCAGAATGCATAAAATTGACCTAAACGTCTCCTTTTCCTATTCTGAGTCGATTCTGCATGCTTTAAGTGTGTTTGGTGGCTCAGAACCATCAAAAAACGTTGAAATATAGTTCAAATTCAATAAAAATCGACAAAAATACAGTTTCTAGCTAAAATTTGATGGTTTCGTTGCACTTTCCGAGCCCGTAGGGTATCTGATTGGCTTAAAAGTACAAGAAAACACTTCAAAAGTGACGTTTCTGAAGAATTTTAACAGTTTTCTTGTATCTACGAACGCCAGAATGCATAAAATTGACCTAAACGTCTCCTTTTCCTATTCTGAGTCGATTCTGCATGCTTTAAGTGTGTTTGGTGGCTCAGAACCATCAAAAAACTTTGAAATATAGTTCAAATTCAATAAAAATCGACAAAAATACAGTTTCTAGCTAAAATTTGATGGTTTCGTTGCACTTTCCGAGCCCGTAGGGTATCTGATTGGCTTAAAAGTACAAGAAAACACTTCAAAAGTGACGTTTCTGAAGAATTTTAACAGTTTTCTTGTATCTACGAACGCCAGAATGCATAAAATTGACCTAAACGTCTCCTTTTCCTATTCTGAGTCGATTCTGCATGCTTTAAGTGTGTTTGGTGGCTCAGAACCATCAAAAAACTTTGAAATATAGTTCAAATTCAATAAAAATCGACAAAAATACAGTTTCTAGCTAAAATTTGATGGTTTCGTTGCACTTTCCGAGCCCGTTGGGTATCTGATTGGCTTAAAAGTACAAGAAAACACTTCAAAAGTGACGTTTCTGAAGAATTTTAACAGTTTTCTTGTATCTACGAACGCCAGAATGCATAAAATTGACCTAAACTTCTCCTTTTCCTATTCTGAGTCGATTCTGCATGCTTTAAGTGTGTTTGGTGGCTCAGAACCATCAAAAAACGTTGAAATATAGTTCAAATTCAATAAAAATCGACAAAAATACAGTTTCTAGCTAAAATTTGATGGTTTCGTTGCACTTTCCGAGCCCGTAGGGTATCTGATTGGCTTAAAAGTACAAGAAAACACTTCAAAAGTGACGTTTCTGAAGAATTTTAACAGTTTTCTTGTATCTACGAACGCCAGAATGCATAAAATTGACCTAAACGTCTCCTTTTCCTATTCTGAGTCGATTCTGCATGCTTTAAGTGTGTTTGGTGGCTCAGAACCATCAAAAAACGTTGAAATATAGTTCAAATTCAATAAAAATCGACAAAAATACAGTTTCTAGCTAAAATTTGATGGTTTCGTTGCACTTTCCGAGCCCGTAGGGTATCTGATTGGCTTAAAAGTACAAGAAAACACTTCAAAAGTGACGTTTCTGAAGAATTTTAACAGTTTTCTTGTATCTACGAACGCCAGAATGCATAAAATTGACCTAAACGTCTCCTTTTCCTATTCTGAGTCGATTCTGCATGCTTTAAGTGTGTTTGGTGGCTCAGAACCATCAAAAAACGTTGAAATATAGTTCAAATTCAATAAAAATCGACAAAAATACAGTTTCTAGCTAAAATTTGATGGTTTCGTTGCACTTTAAGAGCCCGTAGGGTATCTGATTGGCTTAAAAGTACAAGAAAACACTTCAAAAGTGACGTTTCTGAAGAATTTTAACAGTTTTCTTGTATCTACGAACGCCAGAATGCATAAAATTGACCTAAACGTCTCCTTTTCCTATTCTGAGTCGATTCTGCATGCTTTAAGTGTGTTTGGTGGCTCAGAACCATCAAAAAACGTTGAAATATAGTTCAAATTCAATAAAAATCGACAAAAACACAGTTTCTAGCTAAAATTTGATGGTTTCGTTGCACTTTCCGAGCCCGTAGGGTTTCTGATTGGCTTAAAAGTACAAGAAAACACTTCAAAAGTGACGTTTCTGAAGAATTTTAACAGTTTTCTTGTATCTACGAACGCCAGAATGCATAAAATTGACCTAAATTTTATGCATGATGCGTGCAATATTTTTTACGATTTAATTTATTCCACATTTGATTATACAGTCCCGTATACTGTTTGTAAACACGACAAGGGATACCCTATCTGGTTTACCCGTTCAATAATTAGTAAAATCAAATTAAAAAATAAGGCTCATAAGAAATTCAAGTTAAGTAAGCAATCTGCAGACTATGAGTATTACAAGGCACTAAGATCTCAAGTAAAAACGATGATAAGGTTTGCATATGAAAATTATATTAGCAAAATTGAAGGTAATTTAGTTTCAGATCCTAAGACATTTTGGAACTACATTCGTGGTAAAAAAAGTCACACCAGGATACCTGGTCAAATGACATATAATGACTCTCAACTTGACAATGCTGATGCTATTGTTAATGCTTTCGCCCATTTTTTTCAAAGTGTCTATATTGAATCAAATTCAAATTCATGTAACAAACCATGTGATAAGCAGTCAGGTGAAAGTTTCCCGAATATCGCTGTACATTGCTTCTCTCTGTCAGATGTGCGTCTTGCCTTAAAGCAAGTTAAAAATAAAAAAACTGCAGGATTAGACTTGGTACCAGCTTATATAGTGAAAGATTGTTACAATATTTTTTGCGAACCTTTGCTGCATATTTATAATTTAATCTTGAAAACGTCAACCTTCCCCTCAATATGGAAAAAAGTTAAAGTTTGTCCAGTATTTAAAAGTGGAGATCATACTAATATTGTGAATTACCGACCCATTGCTATATTATCGAATTTTTCAAAAGTTTTTGAATCTATTCTTTATAAACACTTATATGCACAGGTTAAAAACTTAATTTCCCCTTGTCAGCATGGTTTTATGAAAAAGAGATCAACTGAAACTAACTTAGCTGTACTATCACAATATGTTGCCGAAGCTTTGAACCAGCGTGGCCAAGTGGATGTTTTGTACACCGATTTTCGGAAGGCTTTCGACACCATAAACTTCCTTATACTCATTAAGAAATTAGATCACTTTGGGTTTTCGGGAGGACTGTGTAATCTGTTTCTATCGTATCTTTCTGAAAGAGAGCAAGTAGTTGTTTATCAACAGAGTAGATCCTTGCCATTTTTCGCCACGTCTGGTGTACCACAGGGATCCAACTTAGGGCCCCTGTTGTTTCTACTGTTTATCAATGACCTTAGTGACATAATGGATAGTAACAGATTGTTCTACGCAGACGACTTGAAATTATACGCCAAAATTGATTGTTTTAGCGATTGCTTAAATCTTCAACATGATTTAGATAAAGTTTATAACTGGTGTTGCGAGAATTGTCTGTTTCTGAACATTGGTAAATGCAAGGTGATATCTTACAGTCGTAAAAGGCAGATTACTCAGTTTGACTATAGCATTAATAATGACTTAATACAACGTTGCTCGAAAACTACTGACTTAGGTGTGACATTTGATACTGAATTTACCTTCAGGGAACATATTACCATTAAAATTAAGGAATCATGCCGTGTTTTAGGCTTCATTTACAGAAATTGTTCTGATTTTAGAAATAGAAACGATAGTTTGAAGACCCTATATTACGCTTTGGTGCGTTCTAAACTCGAGTATTGCTCTCTAATTTGGTATCCTGTGTACTCCTATATGGTTAAAGGGATAGAGCGTATCCAACGTAAATTTCTGAAATTTCTTTTTCGCCAACGTTTTGGTTATTACCCTCATAGACACTTTGAGCATTCCATCCTTTTGTCTATCTTTGGAGTATTGTCACTTGAAACAAGGAGGGTCTTATCATCCATTAATTTTGTATATAAGTTAAATAATTTTTATATTGACTGTCCCCTGCTTTTAGATTATCTTAATTTTTATGTGCCTCGTTTATCGAGTAGAAGTAGTCGCACGTTTTATTGCATCTTTAATAGAAGTAACGCCCTAAAGAGATCGCCTATCACGGTTGCTTGCTCCAACTTTAATATATTTGCGAAAGATTGTGACCTTAACTTCGATTCCTTAAAATGTATTCTAGGTAAAGCTGTTCTCGAGTTTAACAAAAAATAGTTTATCTTTATCTAATTAGTTTATATATTTTTCTATATGTTTTTGTGCGCATCTGTACACTTATTTGTTTATTGTTTTTTATATATGTATTTTGTATTTTTTTCTTTTGCCTACTTGTGGCTTATGCTGTTTGGCAAATATATATCTAAACGTCTCCTTTTCCTATTCTGAGTCGATTCTGCATGCTTTAAGTGTGTTTGGTGGCTCAGAACCATCAAAAAACGTTGAAATATAGTTCAAATTCAATAAAAATCGACAAAAATACAGTTTCTAGCTAAAATTTGATGGTTTCGTTGCACTTTCCGAGCCCGTAGGGTATCTGATTGGCTTAAAAGTACAAGAAAACACTTCAAAAGTGACGTTTCTGAAGAATTTTAACAGTTTTCTTGTATCTACGAACGCCAGAATGCATAAAATTGACCTAAACGTCTCCTTTTCCTATTCTGAGTCGATTCTGCATGCTTTAAGTGTGTTTGGTGGCTCAGAACCATCAAAAAACGTTGAAATATAGTTCAAATTCAATAAAAATCGACAAAAATACAGTTTCTAGCTAAAATTTGATGGTTTCGTTGCACTTTCCGAGCCCGTAGGGTATCTGATTGGCTTAAAAGTACAAGAAAACACTTCAAAAGTGACGTTTCTGAAGAATTTTAACAGTTTTCTTGTATCTACGAACGCCAGAATGCATAAAATTGACCTAAACGTCTCCTTTTCCTATTCTGAGTCGATTCTGCATGCTTTAAGTGTGTTTGGTGGCTCAGAACCATCAAAAAACGTTGAAATATAGTTCAAATTCAATAAAAATCGACAAAAATACAGTTTCTAGCTAAAATTTGATGGTTTCGTTGCACTTTCCGAGCCCGTAGGGTATCTGATTTGCTTAAAAGTACAAGAAAACACTTCAAAAGTGACGTTTCTGAAGAATTTTAACAGTTTTCTTGTATCTACGAACGCCAGAATGCATAAAATTGACCTAAACGTCTCCTTTTCCTATTCTGAGTCGATTCTGCATGCTTTCAGTGTGTTTGGTGGCTCAGAACCATCAAAAAACGTTGAAATATAGTTCAAATTCAATAAAAATCGACAAAAATACAGTTTCTAGCTAAAATTTGATGGTTTCGTTGCACTTTCCGAGCCCGTAGGGTATCTGATTGGCTTAAAAGTACAAGAAAACACTTCAAAAGTGACGTTTCTGAAGAATTTTAACAGTTTTCTTGTATCTACGAACGCCAGAATGCATAAAATTGACCTAAACGTCTCCTTTTCCTATTCTGAGTCGATTCTGCATGCTTTAAGTGTGTTTGGTGGCTCAGAACCATCAAAAAACGTTGAAATATAGTTCAAATTCAATAAAAATCGACAAAAATACAGTTTCTAGCTAAAATTTGATGGTTTCGTTGCACTTTCCGAGCCCGTTGGGTATCTGATTGGCTTAAAAGTACAAGAAAACACTTCAAAAGTGACGTTTCTGAAGAATTTTAACAGTTTTCTTGTATCTACGAACGCCAGAATGCATAAAATTGACCTAAACGTCTCCTTTTCCTATTCTGAGTCGATTCTGCATGCTTTAAGTGTGTTTGGTGGCTCAGAACCATCAAAAAACGTTGAAATATAGTTCAAATTCTATAAAAATCGACAAAAATACAGTTTCTAGCTAAAATTTGATGGTTTCGTTGCACTTTCCGAGCCCGTAGGGTATCTGATTGGCTTAAAAGTACAAGAAAACACTTCAAAAGTGACGTTTCTGAAGAATTTTAACAGTTTTCTTGTATCTACCAACGCCAGAATGCATAAAATTGACCTAAACGTCTCCTTTTCCTATTCTGAGTCGATTCTGCATGCTTTAAGTGTGTTTGGTGGCTCAGAACCATCAAAAAACGTTGAAATATAGTTCAAATTCAATAAAAATCGACAAAAATACAGTTTTTAGCTAAAATTTGATGGTTTCGTTGCACTTTCCGAGCCCGTAGGGTATCTGATTGGCTTAAAAGTAGAAGAAAACACTTCAAAAGTGACGTTTCTGAAGAATTTTAACAGTTTTCTTGTATCTACGAACGCCAGGTTGCATAAAATTGACCTAAACGTCTCCTTTTCCTATTCTGAGTCGATTCTGCATGCTTTAAGTGTGTTTGGTGGCTCAGAACCATCAAAAAACGTTGAAATATAGTTCAAATTCAATAAAAATCGACAAAAATACAGTTTCTAGCTAAAATTTGATGGTTTCGTTGCACTTTCCGAGCCCGTAGGGTATCTGATTGGCTTAAAAGTACAAGAAAACACTTCAAAAGTGACGCTTCTGAAGAATTTTAACAGTTTTCTTGTATCTACGAACGCCAGAATGCATAAAATTGACCTAAACGTCTCCTTTTCCTATTCTGAGTCGATTCTGCATGCTTTAAGTGTGTTTGGTGGCTCAGAACCATCAAAAAACGTTGAAATATAGTTCAAATTCAATAAAAATCGACAAAAATACAGTTTCTAGCTAAAATTTGATGGTTTCGTTGCACTTTCCGAGCCCGTTGGGTATCTGATTGGCTTAAAAGTACAAGAAAACACTTCAAAAGTGAAGTTTCTGAAGAATTTTAACAGTTTTCTTGTATCTACGAACGCCAGAATGCATAAAATTGACCTAAACGTCTCCTTTTCCTATTCTGAGTCGATTCTGCATGCTTTAAGTATGTTTGGTGGCTCAGAACCATCAAAAAACGTTGAAATATAGTTCAAATTCAATAAAAATCGACAAAAATACAGTTTCTAGCTAAAATTTGATGGTTTCGTTGCACTTTCCGAGCCCGTAGGGTATCTGATTGGCTTAAAAGTACAAGAAAACACTTCAAAAGTGACGTTTCTGAAGAATTTTAACAGTTTTCTTGTGTCTACGAACGCCAGAATGCATAAAATTGACCTAAACGTCTCCTTTTCCTATTCTGAGTCGATTCTGCATGCTTTAAGTGTGTTTGGTGGCTCAGAACCATCAAAAAACGTTCAAATATAGTTCAAATTCAATAAAAATCGACAAAAATACAGTTTCTAGCTAAAATTTGATGGTTTCGTTGCACTTTCCGAGCCCGTAGGGTATCTGATTGGCTTAAAAGTACAAGAAAACACTTCAAAAGTGACGTTTCTGAAGAATTTTAACAGTTTTCTTGTGTCTACGAACGCCAGAATGCATAAAATTGACCTAAACGTCTCCTTTTCCTATTCTGAGTCGATTCTGCATGCTTTAAGTGTGTTTGGTGGCTCAGAACCATCAAAAAACGTTGAAACATAGTTCAAATTCAATAAAAATCGACAAAAATACAGTTTCTAGCTAAAATTTGATGGTTTCGTTGCACTTTCCGAGCCCGTAGGGTATCTGATTGGCTTAAAAGTACAAGAAAACACTTCAAAAGTGACGTTTCTGAAGAATTTTAACAGTTTTCTTGTATCTACGAACGCCAGAATGCATAAAATTGACCTAAACGTCTCCTTTTCCTATTCTGAGTCGATTCTGCATGCTTTAAGTGTGTTTGGTGGCTCAGAACCATCAAAAAACGTTGAAATATAGTTCAAATTCAATAAAAATCGACAAAAGTACAGTTTCTAGCTAAAATTTGATGGTTTCGTTGCACTTTCCGAGCCCGTAGGGTATCTGATTGGCTTAAAAGTACAAGAAAACACTTCAAAAGTGACGTTTCTGAAGAATTTTAACAGTTTTCTTGTATCTACGAACGCCAGAATGCATAAAATTGACCTAAACGTCTCCTTTTCCTATTCTGAGTCGATTCTGCATGCTTTAAGTGTGTTTGGTGGCTCAGAACCATCAAAAAACGTTGAAATATAGTTCAAATTCTATAAAAATCGACAAAAATACAGTTTCTAGCTAAAATTTGATGGTTTCGTTGCACTTTCCGAGCCCGTAGGGTATCTGATTGGCTTAAAAGTACAAGAAAACACTTCAAAAGTGACGTTTCTGAAGAATTTTAACAGTTTTCTTGTATCTACGAACGCCAGAATGCATAAAATTGACCTAAACGTTTCCTTTTCCTATTCTGAGTCGATTCTGCATGCTTTAAGTGTGTTTGGTGGCTCAGAACCATCAAAAAACGTTGAAATATAGTTCAAATTCAATAAAAATCGACAAAAATACAGTTTCTAGCTAAAATTTGATGGTTTCGTTGCACTTTCCGAGCCCGTAGGGTATCTGATTGGCTTAAAAGTAGAAGAAAACACTTCAAAAGTGACGTTTCTGAAGAATTTTAACAGTTTTCTTGTATCTACGAACGCCAGGTTGCATAAAATTGACCTAAACGTCTCCTTTTCCTATTCTGAGTCGATTCTGCATGCTTTAAGTGTGTTTGGTGGCTCAGAACCATCAAAAAACGTTGAAATATAGTTCAAATTCAATAAAAATCGACAAAAATACAGTTTCTAGCTAAAATTTGATGGTTTCGTTGCACTTTCCGAGCCCGTAGGGTATCTGATTGGCTTAAAAGTACAAGAAAACACTTCAAAAGTGACGCTTCTGAAGAATTTTAACAGTTTTCTTGTATCTACGAACGCCAGAATGCATAAAATTGACCTAAACGTCTCCTTTTCCTATTCTGA
This sequence comes from Zophobas morio, assembly GCF_036711695.1. Taxonomy (NCBI): domain Eukaryota; kingdom Metazoa; phylum Arthropoda; class Insecta; order Coleoptera; family Tenebrionidae; genus Zophobas; species Zophobas morio. Next base: position 215,626 of record NW_026972233.1, read on the forward strand.
GTCGATTCTGCATGCTTTAAGTGTGTTTGGTGGCTCAGAACCATCAAAAAACGTTGAAATATAGTTCAAATTCAATAAAAATCGACAAAAATACAGTTTCTAGCTAAAATTTGATGGTTTCGTTGCACTTTCCGAGCCCGTTGGGTATCTGATTGGCTTAAAAGTACAAGAAAACACTTCAAAAGTGAAGTTTCTGAAGAATTTTAACAGTTTTCTTGTATCTACGAACGCCAGAATGCATAAAATTGACCTAAACGTCTCCTTTTCCTATTCTGAGTCGATTCTGCATGCTTTAAGTATGTTTGGTGGCTCAGAACCATCAAAAAACGTTGAAATATAGTTCAAATTCAATAAAAATCGACAAAAATACAGTTTCTAGCTAAAATTTGATGGTTTCGTTGCACTTTCCGAGCCCGTAGGGTATCTGATTGGCTTAAAAGTACAAGAAAACACTTCAAAAGTGACGTTTCTGAAGAATTTTAACAGTTTTCTTATGTCTACGAACGCCAGAATGCATAAAATTGACCTAAACGTCTCCTTTTCCTATTCTGAGTCGATTCTGCATGCTTTAAGTGTGTTTGGTGGCTCAGAACCATCAAAAAACGTTCAAATATAGTTCAAATTCAATAAAAATCGACAAAAATACAGTTTCTAGCTAAAATTTGATGGTTTCGTTGCACTTTCCGAGCCCGTAGGGTATCTGATTGGCTTAAAAGTACAAGAAAACACTTCAAAAGTGACGTTTCTGAAGAATTTTAACAGTTTTCTTGTGTCTACGAACGCCAGAATGCATAAAATTGACCTAAACGTCTCCTTTTCCTATTCTGAGTCGATTCTGCATGCTTTAAGTGTGTTTGGTGGCTCAGAACCATCAAAAAACGTTGAAACATAGTTCAAATTCAATAAAAATCGACAAAAATACAGTTTCTAGCTAAAATTTGATGGTTTCGTTGCACTTTCCGAACCCGTAGGGTATCTGATTGGCTTAAAAGTACAAGAAAACACTTCAAAAGTGACGTTTCTGAAGAATTTTAACAGTTTTCTTGTATCTACGAACGCCAGAATGCATAAAATTGACCTAAACGTCTCCTTTTCCTATTCTGAGTCGATTCTGCATGCTTTAAGTGTGTTTGGTGGCTCAGAACCATCAAAAAACGTTGAAATATAGTTCAAATTCAATAAAAATCGACAAAAGTACAGTTTCTAGCTAAAATTTGATGGTTTCGTTGCACTTTCCGAGCCCGTAGGGTATCTGATTGGCTTAAAAGTACAAGAAAACACTTCAAAAGTGACGTTTCTGAAGAATTTTAACAGTTTACTTGTATCTACGAACGCCAGAATGCATAAAATTGACCTAAACGTCTCCTTTTCCTATTCTGAGTCGATTCTGCATGCTTTAAGTGTGTTTGGTGGCTCAGAACCATCAAAAAACGTTGAAATATAGTTCAAATTCTATAAAAATCGACAAAAATACAGTTTCTAGCTAAAATTTGATGGTTTCGTTGCACTTTCCGAGCCCGTAGGGTATCTGATTGGCTTAAAAGTACAAGAAAACACTTCAAAAGTGACGTTTCTGAAGAATTTTAACAGTTTTCTTGTATCTACGAACGCCAGAATGCATAAAATTGACCTAAACGTTTCCTTTTCCTATTCTGAGTCGATTCTGCATGCTTTAAGTGTGTTTGGTGGCTCAGAACCATCAAAAAACGTTGAAATATAGTTCAAATTCAATAAAAATCGACAAAAATACAGTTTCTAGCTAAAATTTGATGGTTTCGTTGCACTTTCCGAGCCCGTAGGGTATCTGATTGGCTTAAAAGTACAAGAAAACACTTCAAAAGTGACGTTTCTGAAGAATTTTAACAGTTTTCTTGTATCTACGAACGCCAGAATGCATAAAATTGACCTAAACGTCTCCTTTTCCTATTCTGAGTCGATTCTGCATGCTATAAGTGTGTTTGGTGGCTCAGAACCATCAAAAAACGTTGAAATATAGTTCAAATTCAATAAAAATCGACAAAAATACAGTTTCTAGCTAAAATTTGATGGTTTCGTTGCACTTTCCGAGCCCGTTGGGTATCTGATTGGCTTAAAAGTACAAGAAAACACTTCAAAAGTGACGTTTCTGAAGAATTTTAACAGTTTTCTTGTATCTACGAACGCCAGAATGCATAAAATTGACCTAAACGTCTCCTTTTCCTATTCTGAGTCGATTCTGCATGCTTTAAGTGTGTTTGGTGGCTCAGCACCATCAAAAAACGTTGAAATATAGTTCAAATTCAATAAAAATCGACAAAAATACAGTTTCTAGCTAAAATTTGATGGTTTCGTTGCACTTTCCGAGCCCGTAGGGTATCTGATTGGCTTAAAAGTACAAGAAAACACTTCAAAAGTGACGTTTCTGAAGAATTTTAACAGTTTTCTTGTATCTACGAACGCCAGAATGCATAAAATTGACCTAAACGTCTCCTTTTCCTATTCTGAGTCGATTCTGCATGCTATAAGTGTGTTTGGTGGCTCAGAACCATCAAAAAACGTTGAAATATAGTTCAAATTCAATAAAAATCGACAAAAATACAGTTTCTAGCTAAAATGTGATGGTTTCGTTGCACTTTCCGAGCCCGTAGGGTATCTGATTGGCTTAAAAGTACAAGAAAACACTTCAAAAGTGACGTTTCTGAAGAATTTTAACAGTTTTCTTGTATCTACGAACGCCAGAATGCATAAAATTGACCTAAACGTCTCCTTTTCCTATTCTGAGTCGATTCTGCATGCTTTAAGTGTGTTTGGTGGCTCAGAACCATCAAAAAACGTTGAAATATAGTTCAAATTCAATAAAAATCGACAAAAATACAGTTTCTAGCTAAAATTTGATGGTTTCGTTGCACTTTCCGAGCCCGTAGGGTATCTGATTGGCTTAAAAGTACAAGAAAACACTTCAAAAGTGACGTTTCTGAAGAATTTTAACAGTTTTCTTGTATCTACGAACGCCAGAATGCATAAAATTGACCTAAACGTCTCCTTTTCCTATTCTGAGTCGATTCTGCATGCTTTAAGTGTGTTTGGTGGCTCAGAACCATCAAAAAACGTTGAAATATAGTTCAAATTCAATAAAAATCGACAAAAATACAGTTTCTAGCTAAAATTTGATGGTTTCGTTGCACTTTCCGAGCCCGTAGGGTATCTGATTGGCTTAAAAGTACAAGAAAACACTTCAAAAGTGACGTTTCTGAAGAATTTTAACAGTTTTCTTGTATCTACGAACGCCAGAATGCATAAAATTGACCTAAACGTCTCCTTTTCCTATTCTGAGTCGATTCTGCATGCTTTAAGTGTGTTTGGTGGCTCAGAACCATCAAAAAACGTTGAAATATAGTTCAAATTCAATAAAAATCGACAAAAATACAGTTTCTAGCTAAAATTTGATGGTTTCGTTGCACTTTAGGAGCCCGTAGGGTATCTGATTGGCTTAAAAGTACAAGAAAACACTTCAAAAGTGACGTTTCTGAAGAATTTTAACAGTTTTCTTGTATCTACGAACGCCAGAATGCATAAAATTGACCTAAACGTCTCCTTTTCCTATTCTGAGTCGATTCTGCATGCTTTAAGTGTGTTTGGTGGCTCAGAACTATCAAAAAACGTTGAAATATAGTTCAAATTCAATAAAAATCGACAAAAATACAGTTTCTAGCTAAAATTTGATGGTTTCGTTGCACTTTCCGAGCCCGTAGGGTATCTGATTGGCTTAAAAGTACAAGAAAACACTTCAAAAGTGACGTTTCTGAAGAATTTTAACAGTTTTCTTGTATCTACGAACGCCAGAATGCATAAAATTGACCTAAACGTCTCCTTTTCCTATTCTGAGTCGATTCTGCATGCTTTAAGTGTGTTTGGTGGCTCAGAACCATCAAAAAACGTTGAAATATAGTTCAAATTCAATAAAAATCGACAAAAATACAGTTTCTAGCTAAAATTTGATGGTTTCGTTGCACTTTCCGAGCCCGTTGGGTATCTGATTGGCTTAAAAGTACAAGAAAACACTTCAAAAGTGACGTTTCTGAAGAATTTTAACAGTTTTCTTGTATCTACGAACGCCAGAATGCATAAAATTGACCTAAACGTCTCCTTTTCCTATTCTGAGTCGATTCTGCATGCTTTAAGTGTGTTTGGTGGCTCAGAACCATCAAAAAACGTTGAAATATAGTTCAAATTCAATAAAAATCGACAAAAATACAGTTTCTAGCTAAAATTTGATGGTTTCGTTGCACTTTCCGAGCCCGTAGGGTATCTGATTGGCTTAAAAGTACAAGAAAACACTTCAAAAGTGACGTTTCTGAAGAATTTTAACAGTTTTCTTGTATCTACGAACGCCAGAATGCATAAAATTGACCTAAACGTCTCCTTTTCCTATTCTGAGTCGATTCTGCATGCTTTAAGTGTGTTTGGTGGCTCAGAACCATCAAAAAACGTTGAAATATAGTTCAAATTCAATAAAAATCGACAAAAATACAGTTTCTAGCTAAAATTTTATGGTTTCGTTGCACTTTCCGAGCCCGTAGGGTATCTGATTGGCTTAAAAGTACAAGAAAACACTTCAAAAGTGACGTTTCTGAAGAATTTTAACAGTTTTCTTGTATCTACGAACGCCAGAATGCATAAAATTGACCTAAACGTCTCCTTTTCCTATTCTGAGTCGATTCTGCATGCTTTAAGTGTGTTTGGTGGCTCAGAACAATCAAAAAACGTTGAAATATAGTTCAAATTCAATAAAAATCGACAAAAATACAGTTTCTAGCTAAAATTTGATGGTTTCGTTGCACTTTCCGAGCCCGTAGGGTATCTGATTGGCTTAAAAGTACAAGAAAACACTTCAAAAGTGACGTTTCTGAAGAATTTTAACAGTTTTCTTGTATCTACGAACGCCAGAAAGCATAAAATTGACCTAAACGTCTCCTTTTCCTATTCTGAGTCGATTCTGCATGCTTTAAGTGTGTTTGGTGGCTCAGAACCATCAAAAAACGTTGAAATATAGTTCAAATTCAATAAAAATCGACAAAAATACAGTTTCTAGCTAAAATTTGATGGTTTCGTTGCACTTTCCGAGCCCGTAGGGTATCTGATTGGCTTAAAAGTACAAGAAAACACTTCAAAAGTGACGTTTCTGAAGAATTTTAACAGTTTTCTTGTATCTACGAACGCCAGAATGCATAAAATTGACCTAAACGTCTCCTTTTCCTATTCTGAGTCGATTCTGCATGCTTTAAGTGTGTTTGGTGGCTCAGAACCATCAAAAAACGTTGAAATATAGTTCAAATTCAATAAAAATCGACAAAAATACAGTTTCTAGCTAAAATTTGATGGTTTCGTTGCACTTTCCGAGCCCGTGGGGTATCTGATTGGCCTAAAAGTACAAGAAAACACTTCAAAAGTGACGTTTCTCAAGAATTTTAACAGTTTTCTTGTATCTACGAACGCCAGAATGCATAAAATTGACCTAAACGTCTCCTTTTCCTATTCTGAGTCGATTCTGCATGCTTTAAGTGTGTTTGGTGGCTCAGAACCATCAAAAAACGTTGAAATATAGTTCAAATTCAATAAAAATCGACAAAAATACAGTTTCTAGCTAAAATTTGATGGTTTCGTTGCAGTTTCCGAGCCCATAGGGTATCTGATTGGCTTAAAAGTACAAGAAAACACTTCAAAAGTGACGTTTCTGAAGAATTTTAACAGTTTTCTTGTATCTACGAACGCCAGAATGCAAAAAATTGACCTAAACGTCTCCTTTTCCTATTCTGAGTCGATTCTGCATGCTTTAAGTGTGTTTGGTGGCTCAGAACCATCAAAAAACGTTGAAATATAGTTCAAATTCAATAAAAATCGACAAAAATACAGTTTCTAGTTAAAATTTGATGGTTTCGTTGCACTTTCCGAGCCCGTAGGGTATTTGATTGGCTTAAAAGTACAAGAAAACACTTCAAAAGTGACGTTTCTGAAGAATTTTAACAGTTTTCTTGTATCTACGAACGCCAGAATGCATAAATTTGACCTAAACTTCTCCTTTTCCTATTCTGAGTCGATTCTGCATGCTTTAAGTGTGTTTGGTGGCTCAGAACCATCAAAAAACGTTGAAATATAGTTCAAATTCAATAAAAATCGACAAAAATACAGTTTCTAGCTAAAATTTGATGGTTTCGTTGCACTTTCCGAGCCCGTTGGGTATCTGATTGGCTTAAAAGTACAAGAAAACACTTCAAAAGTGACGTTTCTGAAGAATTTTAACAGTTTTCTTGTATCTACGAACGCCAGAATGCATAAAATTGACCTAAACGTCTCCTTTTCCTATTCTGAGTCGATTCTGCATGCTTTAAGTGTGTTTGGTGGCTCAGAACCATCAAAAAACTTTGAAATATAGTTCAAATTCAATAAAAATCGACAAAAATACAGTTTCTAGCTAAAATTTGATGGTTTCGTTGCACTTTCCGAGCCCGTAGGGTATCTGATTTGCTTAAAAGTACAAGAAAACACTTCAAAAGTGACGTTTCTGAAGAATTTTAACAGTTTTCTTGTATCTACGAACGCCAGAATGCATAAAATTGACCTAAACGTCTCCTTTTCCTATTCTGAGTCGATTCTGCATGCTTTAAGTGTGTTTAGTGGCTCAGAACCATCAAAAAACGTTGAAATATAGTTCAAATTCAATAAAAATCGACAAAAATACAGTTTCTAGCTAAAATTTGATGGTTTCGTTGCACTTTCCGAGCCCGTAGGGTATCTGATTGGCCTAAAAGTACAAGAAAACACTTCAAAAGTGACGTTTCTGAAGAATTTTAACAGTTTTCTTGTATCTACGAACGCCAGAATGCATAAAATTGACCTAAACGTCTCCTTTTCCTATTCTGAGTCGATTCTGCATGCTTTAAGTGTGTTTGGTGGCTCAGAACCATCAAAAAACGTTGAAATATAGTTCAAATTCAATAAAAATCGACAAAAATACAGTTTCTAGCTAAAATTTTATGGTTTCGTTGCACTTTCCGAGCCCGTAGGGTATCTGATTGGCTTAAAAGTACAAGAAAACACTTCAAAAGTGACGTTTCTGAAGAATTTTAACAGTTTTCTTGTATCTACGAACGCCAGAATGCATAAAATTGACCTAAACGTCTCCTTTTCCTATTCTGAGTCGATTCTGCATGCTTTAAGTGTGTTTGGTGGCTCAGAACCATCAAAAAACGTTGAAATATAGTTCAAATTCTATAAAAATCGACAAAAATACAGTTTCTAGCTAAAATTTGATGGTTTCGTTGCACTTTCCGAGCCCGTAGGGTATCTGATTGGCTTAAAAGTACAAGAAAACACTTCAAAAGTGACGTTTCTGAAGAATTTTAACAGTTTTCTTGTATCTACGAACGCCAGAATGCATAAAATTGACCTAAACGTTTCCTTTTCCTATTCTGAGTCGATTCTGCATGCTTTAAGTGTGTTTGGTGGCTCAGAACCATCAAAAAACGTTGAAATATAGTTCAAATTCAATAAAAATCGACAAAAATACAGTTTCTAGCTAAAATTTGATGGTTTCGTTGCACTTTCCGAGCCCGTAGGGTATCTGATTGGCTTAAAAGTACAAGAAAACACTTCAAAAGTGACGTTTCTGAAGAATTTTAACAGTTTTCTTGTATCTACGAACGCCAGAATGCATAAAATTGACCTAAACGTCTCCTTTTCCTATTCTGAGTCGATTCTGCATGCTATAAGTGTGTTTGGTGGCTCAGAACCATCAAAAAACGTTGAAATATAGTTCAAATTCAATAAAAATCGACAAAAATACAGTTTCTAGCTAAAATTTGATGGTTTCGTTGCACTTTCCGAGCCCGTTGGGTATCTGATTGGCTTAAAAGTACAAGAAAACACTTCAAAAGTGACGTTTCTGAAGAATTTTAACAGTTTTCTTGTATCTACGAACGCCAGAATGCATAAAATTGACCTAAACGTCTCCTTTTCCTATTCTGAGTCGATTCTGCATGCTTTAAGTGTGTTTGGTGGCTCAGCACCATCAAAAAACGTTGAAATATAGTTCAAATTCAATAAAAATCGACAAAAATACAGTTTCTAGCTAAAATTTGATGGTTTCGTTGCACTTTCCGAGCCCGTAGGGTATCTGATTGGCTTAAAAGTACAAGAAAACACTTCAAAAGTGACGTTTCTGAAGAATTTTAACAGTTTTCTTGTATCTACGAACGCCAGAATGCATAAAATTGACCTAAACGTCTCCTTTTCCTATTCTGAGTCGATTCTGCATGCTATAAGTGTGTTTGGTGGCTCAGAACCATCAAAAAACGTTGAAATATAGTTCAAATTCAATAAAAATCGACAAAAATACAGTTTCTAGCTAAAATGTGATGGTTTCGTTGCACTTTCCGAGCCCGTAGGGTATCTGATTGGCTTAAAAGTACAAGAAAACACTTCAAAAGTGACGTTTCTGAAGAATTTTAACAGTTTTCTTGTATCTACGAACGCCAGAATGCATAAAATTGACCTAAACGTCTCCTTTTCCTATTCTGAGTCGATTCTGCATGCTTTAAGTGTGTTTGGTGGCTCAGAACCATCAAAAAACGTTGAAATATAGTTCAAATTCAATAAAAATCGACAAAAATACAGTTTCTAGCTAAAATTTGATGGTTTCGTTGCACTTTCCGAGCCCGTAGGGTATCTGATTGGCTTAAAAGTACAAGAAAACACTTCAAAAGTGACGTTTCTGAAGAATTTTAACAGTTTTCTTGTATCTACGAACGCCAGAATGCATAAAATTGACCTAAACGTCTCCTTTTCCTATTCTGAGTCGATTCTGCATGCTTTAAGTGTGTTTGGTGGCTCAGAACCATCAAAAAACGTTGAAATATAGTTCAAATTCAATAAAAATCGACAAAAATACAGTTTCTAGCTAAAATTTGATGGTTTCGTTGCACTTTCCGAGCCCGTTGGGTATCTGATTGGCTTAAAAGTACAAGAAAACACTTCAAAAGTGACGTTTCTGAAGAATTTTAACAGTTTTCTTGTATCTACGAACGCCAGAATGCATAAAATTGACCTAAACGTCTCCTTTTCCTATTCTGAGTCGATTCTGCATGCTTTAAGTGTGTTTGGTGGCTCAGAACCATCAAAAAACGTTGAAATATAGTTCAAATTCAATAAAAATCGACAAAAATACAGTTTCTAGCTAAAATTTGATGGTTTCGTTGCACTTTCCGAGCCCGTAGGGTATCTGATTGGCTTAAAAGTACAAGAAAACACTTCAAAAGTGACGTTTCTGAAGAATTTTAACAGTTTTCTTGTATCTACGAACGCCAGAATGCATAAAATTGACCTAAACGTCTCCTTTTCCTATTCTGAGTCGATTCTGCATGCTTTAAGTGTGTTTGGTGGCTCAGAACTATCAAAAAACGTTGAAATATAGTTCAAATTCAATAAAAATCGACAAAAATACAGTTTCTAGCTAAAATTTGATGGTTTCGTTGCACTTTCCGAGCCCGTAGGGTATCTGATTGGCTTAAAAGTACAAGAAAACACTTCAAAAGTGACGTTTCTGAAGAATTTTAACAGTTTTCTTGTATCTACGAACGCCAGAATGCATAAAATTGACCTAAACGTCTCCTTTTCCTATTCTGAGTCGATTCTGCATGCTTTAAGTGTGTTTGGTGGCTCAGAACCATCAAAAAACGTTGAAATATAGTTCAAATTCAATAAAAATCGACAAAAATACAGTTTCTAGCTAAAATTTGATGGTTTCTTTGCACTTTCCGAGCCCGTTGGGTATCTGATTGGCTTAAAAGTACAAGAAAACACTTCAAAAGTGACGTTTCTGAAGAATTTTAACAGTTTTCTTGTATCTACGAACGCCAGAATGCATAAAATTGACCTAAACGTCTCCTTTTCCTATTCTGAGTCGATTCTGCATGCTTTAAGTGTGTTTGGTGGCTCAGAACAATCAAAAAACGTTGAAATATAGTTCAAATTCAATAAAAATCGACAAAAATACAGTTTCTAGCTAAAATTTGATGGTTTCGTTGCACTTTCCGAGCCCGTAGGGTATCTGATTGGCTTAAAAGTACAAGAAAACACTTCAAAAGTGACGTTTCTGAAGAATTTTAACAGTTTTCTTGTATCTACGAACGCCAGAATGCATAAAATTGACCTAAACGTCTCCTTTTCCTATTCTGAGTCGATTCTGCATGCTTTAAGTGTGTTTGGTGGCTCAGAACCATCAAAAAACGTTGAAATATAGTTCAAATTCAATAAAAATCGACAAAAATACAGTTTCTAGCTAAAATTTGATGGTTTCGTTGCACTTTCCGAGCCCGTTGGGTATCTGATTGGCTTAAAAGTACAAGAAAACACTTCAAAAGTGACGTTTCTGAAGAATTTTAACAGTTTTCTTGTATCTACGAACGCCAGAATGCATAAAATTGACCTAAACGTCTCCTTTTCCTATTCTGAGTCGATTCTGCATGCTTTAAGTGTGTTTGGTGGCTCAGAACCATCAAAAAACGTTGAAATATAGTTCAAATTCAATAAAAATCGACAAAAATACAGTTTCTAGCTAAAATTTGATGGTTTCGTTGCACTTTCCGAGCCCGTAGGGTATCTGATTGGCTTAAAAGTACAAGAAAACACTTCAAAAGTGACGTTTCTGAAGAATTTTAACAGTTTTCTTGTATCTACGAACGCCAGAATGCATAAAATTGACCTAAACGTCTCCTTTTCCTATTCTGAGTCGATTCTGCATGCTTTAAGTGTGTTTGGTGGCTCAGAACCATCAAAAAACGTTGAAATATAGTTCAAATTCAATAAAAATCGACAAAAATACAGTTTCTAGCTAAAATTTTATGGTTTCGTTGCACTTTCCGAGCCCGTAGGGTATCTGATTGGCTTAAAAGTACAAGAAAACACTTCAAAAGTGACGTTTCTGAAGAATTTTAACAGTTTTCTTGTATCTACGAACGCCAGAATGCATAAAATTGACCTAAACGTCTCCTTTTCCTATTCTGAGTCGATTCTGCATGCTTTAAGTGTGTTTGGTGGCTCAGAACAATCAAAAAACGTTGAAATATAGTTCAAATTCAATAAAAATCGACAAAAATACAGTTTCTAGCTAAAATTTGATGGTTTCGTTGCACTTTCCGAGCCCGTAGGGTATCTGATTGGCTTAAAAGTACAAGAAAACACTTCAAAAGTGACGTTTCTGAAGAATTTTAACAGTTTTCTTGTATCTACGAACGCCAGAAAGCATAAAATTGACCTAAACGTCTCCTTTTCCTATTCTGAGTCGATTCTGCATGCTTTAAGTGTGTTTGGTGGCTCAGAACCATCAAAAAACGTTGAAATATAGTTCAAATTCAATAAAAATCGACAAAAATACAGTTTCTAGCTAAAATTTGATGGTTTCGTTGCACTTTCCGAGCCCGTAGGGTATCTGATTGGCTTAAAAGTACAAGAAAACACTTCAAAAGTGACGTTTCTGAAGAATTTTAACAGTTTTCTTGTATCTACGAACGCCAGAATGCATAAAATTGACCTAAACGTCTCCTTTTCCTATTCTGAGTCGATTCTGCATGCTTTAAGTGTGTTTGGTGGCTCAGAACCATCAAAAAACGTTGAAATATAGTTCAAATTCAATAAAAATCGACAAAAATACAGTTTCTAGCTAAAATTTGATGGTTTCGTTGCACTTTCCGAGCCCGTGGGGTATCTGATTGGCCTAAAAGTACAAGAAAACACTTCAAAAGTGACGTTTCTCAAGAATTTTAACAGTTTTCTTGTATCTACGAACGCCAGAATGCATAAAATTGACCTAAACGTCTCCTTTTCCTATTCTGAGTCGATTCTGCATGCTTTAAGTGTGTTTGGTGGCTCAGAACCATCAAAAAACGTTGAAATATAGTTCAAATTCAATAAAAATCGACAAAAATACAGTTTCTAGCTAAAATTTGATGGTTTCGTTGCAGTTTCCGAGCCCATAGGGTATCTGATTGGCTTAAAAGTACAAGAAAACACTTCAAAAGTGACGTTTCTGAAGAATTTTAACAGTTTTCTTGTATCTACGAACGCCAGAATGCAAAAAATTGACCTAAACGTCTCCTTTTCCTATTCTGAGTCGATTCTGCATGCTTTAAGTGTGTTTGGTGGCTCAGAACCATCAAAAAACGTTGAAATATAGTTCAAATTCAATAAAAATCGACAAAAATACAGTTTCTAGTTAAAATTTGATGGTTTCGTTGCACTTTCCGAGCCCGTAGGGTATTTGATTGGCTTAAAAGTACAAGAAAACACTTCAAAAGTGACGTTTCTGAAGAATTTTAACAGTTTTCTTGTATCTACGAACGCCAGAATGCATAAATTTGACCTAAACTTCTCCTTTTCCTATTCTGAGTCGATTCTGCATGCTTTAAGTGTGTTTGGTGGCTCAGAACCATCAAAAAACGTTGAAATATAGTTCAAATTCAATAAAAATCGACAAAAATACAGTTTCTAGCTAAAATTTGATGGTTTCGTTGCACTTTCCGAGCCCGTTGGGTATCTGATTGGCTTAAAAGTACAAGAAAACACTTCAAAAGTGACGTTTCTGAAGAATTTTAACAGTTTTCTTGTATCTACGAACGCCAGAATGCATAAAATTGACCTAAACGTCTCCTTTTCCTATTCTGAGTCGATTCTGCATGCTTTAAGTGTGTTTGGTGGCTCAGAACCATCAAAAAACTTTGAAATATAGTTCAAATTCAATAAAAATCGACAAAAATACAGTTTCTAGCTAAAATTTGATGGTTTCGTTGCACTTTCCGAGCCCGTAGGGTATCTGATTTGCTTAAAAGTACAAGAAAACACTTCAAAAGTGACGTTTCTGAAGAATTTTAACAGTTTTCTTGTATCTACGAACGCCAGAATGCATAAAATTGACCTAAACGTCTCCTTTTCCTATTCTGAGTCGATTCTGCATGCTTTAAGTGTGTTTAGTGGCTCAGAACCATCAAAAAACGTTGAAATATAGTTCAAATTCAATAAAAATCGACAAAAATACAGTTTCTAGCTAAAATTTGATGGTTTCGTTGCACTTTCCGAGCCCGTAGGGTATCTGATTGGCCTAAAAGTACAAGAAAACACTTCAAAAGTGACGTTTCTGAAGAATTTTAACAGTTTTCTTGTATCTACGAACGCCAGAATGCATAAAATTGACCTAAACGTCTCCTTTTCCTATTCTGAGTCGATTCTGCATGCTTTAAGTGTGTTTGGTGGCTCAGAACCATCAAAAAACGTTGAAATATAGTTCAAATTCAATAAAAATCGACAAAAATACAGTTTCTAGCTAAAATTTTATGGTTTCGTTGCACTTTCCGAGCCCGTAGGGTATCTGATTGGCTTAAAAGTACAAGAAAACACTTCAAAAGTGACGTTTCTGAAGAATTTTAACAGTTTTCTTGTATCTACGAACGCCAGAATGCATAAAATTGACCTAAACGTCTCCTTTTCCTATTCTGAGTCGATTCTGCATGCTTTAAGTGTGTTTGGTGGCTCAGAACAATCAAAAAACGTTGAAATATAGTTCAAATTCAATAAAAATCGACAAAAATACAGTTTCTAGCTAAAATTTGATGGTTTCGTTGCACTTTCCGAGCCCGTAGGGTATCTGATTGGCTTAAAAGTACAAGAAAACACTTCAAAAGTGACGTTTCTGAAGAATTTTAACAGTTTTCTTGTATCTACGAACGCCAGAATGCATAAAATTGACCTAAACGTCTCCTTTTCCTATTCTGAGTCGATTCTGCATGCTTTAAGTGTGTTTGGTGGCTCAGAACCATCAAAAAACGTTGAAATATAGTTCAAATTCAATAAAAATCGACAAAAATACAGTTTCTAGCTAAAATTTGATGGTTTCGTTGCACTTTCCGAGCCCGTAGGGTATCTGATTGGCTTAAAAGTACAAGAAAACACTTCAAAAGTGACGTTTCTGAAGAATTTTAACAGTTTTCTTGTATCTACGAACGCCAGAATGCATAAAATTGACCTAAACGTCTCCTTTTCCTATTCTGAGTCGATTCTGCATGCTTTAAGTGTGTTTGGTGGCTCAGAACCATCAAAAAACGTTGAAATATAGTTCAAATTCAATAAAAATCGACAAAAATACAGTTTCTAGCTAAAATTTGATGGTTTCGTTGCACTTTCCGAGCCCGTAGGGTATCTGATTGGCCTAAAAGTACAAGAAAACACTTCAAAAGTGACGTTTCTCAAGAATTTTAACAGTTTTCTTGTATCTACGAACGCCAGAATGCATAAAATTGACCTAAACGTCTCCTTTTCCTATTCTGAGTCGATTCTGCATGCTTTAAGTGTGTTTGGTGGCTCAGAACCATCAAAAAACGTTGAAATATAGTTCAAATTCAATAAAAATCGACAAAAATACCGTTTCTAGCTAAAATTTGATGGTTTCGTTGCACTTTCCGAGCCCGTAGGGTATCTGATTGGCTTAAAAGTACAAGAAAACACTTCAAAAGAGACGTTTCTGAAGAATTTTAACAGTTTTCTTGTATCTACGAACGCCAGAATGCATAAAATTGACCTAAACGTCTCCTTTTCCTATTCTGAGTCGATTCTGCATGCTTTAAGTGTGTTTGGTGGCTCAGAACCATCAAAAAACGTTGAAATATAGTTCAAATTCAATAAAAATCGACAAAAATACAGTTTCTAGCTAAAATTTGATGGTTTCGTTGCACTTTCCGAGCCCGTAGGGTATCTGATTGGCTTAAAAGTACAAGAAAACACTTCAAAAGTGACGTTTCTGAAGAATTTTAACAGTTTTCTTGTATCTACGAACGCCAGAATGCATAAAATTGACCTAAACGTCTCCTTTTCCTATTCTGAGTCGATTCTGCATGCTTTAAGTGTGTTTGGTGGCTCAGAACCATCAAAAAACGTTGAAATATAGTTCAAATTCAATAAAAATCGACAAAAATACAGTTTCTAGTTAAAATTTGATGGTTTCGTTGCACTTTCCGAGCCCGTAGGGTATTTGATTGGCTTAAAAGTACAAGAAAACACTTCAAAAGTGACGTTTCTGAAGAATTTTAACAGTTTTCTTGTATCTACGAACGCCAGAATGCATAAATTTGACCTAAACGTCTCCTTTTCCTATTCTGAGTCGATTCTGCATGCTTTAAGTGTGTTTGGTGGCTCAGAACCATCAAAAAACGTTGAAATATAGTTCAAATTCAATAAAAATCGACAAAAATACAGTTTCTAGCTAAAATTTGATGGTTTCGTTGCACTTTCCGAGCCCGTTGGGTATCTGATTTGCTTAAAAGTACAAGAAAACACTTCAAAAGTGACGTTTCTGAAGAATTTTAACAGTTTTCTTGTATCTACGAACGCCAGAATGCATAAAATTGACCTAAACGTCTCCTTTTCCTATTCTGAGTCGATTCTGCATGCTTTAAGTGTGTTTGGTGGCTCAGAACCATCAAAAAACGTTGAAATATAGTTCAAACTCAATAAAAATCGACAAAAATACAGTTTCTAGCTAAAATTTGATGGTTTCGTTGCACTTTCCGAGCCCGTAGGGTATCTGATTGGCTTAAAAGTACAAGAAAACACTTCAAAAGTGACGTTTCTGAAGAATTTTAACAGTTTTCTTGTATCTACGAACGCCAGAATGCATAAAATTGACCTAAACGTCTCCTTTTCCTATTCTGAGTCGATTCTGCATGCTTTAAGTGTGTTTGGTGGCTCAGAACCATCAAAAAACGTTGAAATATAGTTCAAATTCAATAAAAATCGACAAAAATACAGTTTCTAGCTAAAATTTGATGGTTTCGTTGCACTTTCCGAGCCCGTAGGGTATCTGATTGGCTTAAAAGTACAAGAAAACACTTCAAAAGTGACGTTTCTGAAGAATTTTAACAGTTTTCTTGTATCTACGAACGCCAGAATGCATAAAATTGACCTAAACGTCTCCTTTTCCTATTCTGAGTCGATTCTGCATGCTTTAAGTGTGTTTGGTGGCTCAGAACCATCAAAAAACGTTGAAATATAGTTCAAATTCAATAAAAATCGACAAAAATACAGTTTCTAGCTAAAATTTGATGGTTTCGTTGCACTTTCCGAGCCCGTAGGGTATCTGATTGGCTTAAAAGTACAAGAAAACACTTCAAAAGTGACGTTTCTGAAGAATTTTAACAGTTTTCTTGTATCTACGAACGCCAGAATGCATAAAATTGACCTAAACGTCTCCTTTTCCTATTCTGAGTCGATTCTGCATGCTTTAAGTGTGTTTGGTGGCTCAGAACCATCAAAAAACGTTGAAATATATTATTTTTTTTTTTTATTTTATTTATTCTAGTCCCTTAACAGGCATAGAGCCCAATTACTAAGGGGCATTGCTTATACAATTAACAAATTAACAAATTACAAATATTAAATTACAAAAATATTATACAGAATAGAATTACTATTAAACTCCTTAAATACATCATTATATTCTACAAAGATTAAATGCATTATATTTCGATCAAATGGAGCAATTTCTGATTTCAGACAATCTGCAATCGAATATGTCCAGACTTCGCTCAATATCTTTATGGAACTCCAACATTTGATATAACGGCGACGCTTTCGCAGCATTGGATCTTGGTATGCTTTGGTGAAAGGTTATTTTATTTCTTAAGTTCTTCTTTGGAACATTCAAACCTATTAACTCCAAAATGTTTTCTGACTTAATAATGAAGTTAACAATATTATATAATAAAATACCATATGCACATTTTCTTCGTGATTCTAAGCTGCGCATTTTAAATCTTTGGTTGAGGATATCGTTAGGAGTACCCCTACATGGATACTCGCCATCTATTCTAAACACCAAACATTTCAGCCAACGTCTTTGTACTCTTTCGATATCTTCTACATGCACTTGATAAATTGGATTCCATATAACAGAGCAATACTCTAGTCTAGATCTAACATATGCGGAATATAACAATTGCATAACATTAAAATCCCTGATCTCTCTAGAATTACGAATAACAAACCCTAAACCTTTATTCGCGGATGCCCTCACCTTTGCGATATGTTCAATAAAGTTCAACTTGGAATCATAAGTTACTCCCAGGTCTTTAACAAATTCTGGACGTTCCAGCACTACTCCATCTAAGTTATATTTAAATTCAATCGGTTTAACTTTTTTATTGTAGGATTTGATTATACACTTGCATTTGTTTAGAGGTAGTAGATTTTTTTTTGACCAAATATGAACCAAGTCTATATTTCTCTGTAAAACTAAACAATCTTCCATGCTTTTTATTTCATGGAAGATTTTCAAATCATCTGCGTATAACAAACACTGCACGTCCAGTTGATCCACAATATCGTTAATATATATATTAAAGAACAACGGTCCCAAGACGGAGCCCTGCGGAACCCCAGAATTCTGTGTAAAACTTGCCGACGAATGACCTTTATACCACACATATTGATATCTATGAGAAAGGTATGAACGAAAAAGTTGTATCAGAGAATTAGAAAACCCAAAAGTCTCCATTTTATTCAGAAGTATCCTATGGTTTATTCGGTCAAAAGCCTTCGAGAAGTCTGTATAAACGCAGTCCACTTGGCTGCGTCTATCTATACAATCAGCTAGATACTGTGTTTTAAGAAACAAATTGGTAACAGTTGATTTTCCCTTTATAAATCCATGTTGTTGTGGGGATAAATATGTAGCTATATGCGCGTACATTTGTGAATGTAAGACATACTCAAAAACTTTCGCAAAATTATTAATAAGCGTAATTGGTCGATAATTACTGATTTCATTCCTCTGTCCGGCTTTATATACTGGAACGACCCGAGAATTTTTCCATAAATCAGGAAATACTGACGTTCTTAGAATGAGATTAAATATCACTTTTAGAGGATTCGATAAAACACTAGCACAATCTCTAATCAAAAATGACGGTATTGTATCCGTGCCTGCTGTCATAGATGATTTAAGCTTTTTTATGGCATTAAATACAGTTTTTTCGTCTATAAGTTTGATGTCTAAAAGATTATTTACTGACATATCAACAACTGAAGTATATTGATCTGAGTCAAACACAAACGATTTCTTAAAATAATGGCAAAAGGCATTGACTATATCCTGAGGATTGTCGACTTCCTTACCCTCATAGATCATAAGGGAAGGAATATCCACTTGTTTGTTTTTTTCTTTTATAAACGTCCAAAACTTTTTTGGATCAGCTTTTATATCTGCAACTGCACGATTCATATAGGACCGGTAGGAGTCTTTCAGCAGCCTTTTGGCTTGAGTTCTTAATGACCTGAAAATATCTAAGGATTCAGCACATTTATGTTTTTTATATTTGACCCAGGCTTTATGTTTTCGTCGCAGAATGCATATAATTGCCTTATTATACCACTTTGGATAGTTACCTACAGCGGATTTTTTTAATGGAATGCAAGACCGAAATATGTTGAACAATATGTCATATAGAAATTCTAACGCTTCATTGACCTCATTAGTCGATTCAATAACAGAAAAATCAGCGTTGTATAAATGCATGTAAAGTAGGGGGAAATTTGCCTTTCGGAAATTGAATTCCTTTGAATTATTGCTACGGAAGGAAGTTGATCTCGTCTTATGTGTCTGAATAGAAATATTTATTGCTGGATGGTAATAGTCTTCATGCGTTAATAGTTCTACAGCGCGGCTAATTTTACAGTCTAAATTCGAAAAAACTAGATCTAATAAACGATTGTCAGGATTTGTGATGTCATTATTTTGAGTCAAGCCGAAGAAATTCATGAAGTCTTTACAAGCATGGACAACGTTAGTTGAGTTTTTGGAAGAATTTTGAGAACTGAAAAATTCAGGCACATTAAAGTCTCCAAGAATTATAAGCTTAGACTCGAAGAAAATGTCAACTGATATTAAGGAATCAATCAGTAAAATATAATCATTGACTGATGTGGATGGCGGAATGTACAATACTACAACATAAATAGACTGGTAGCGTACCTTCAGTTTAATAATTAAAATGTCAACAGACTTCAAATTGCTAAGATCAACACCTATAGACTCAGGTTTAATTTCCACATAATACACACTTTTGTGAGCAGCAATTAACACACCTCCTCCTGAATTCTTGGAAGTTTCAAGAAAATTACGATCATTTCTTATAACATTAAAATTACATGCATTAAAAAACTCATAACTATTGGCATCGGAATGCAGCCATGTTTCCGTTAGAACTATTAAATCGCAGTCAGTGAATAGTGACGAATTAAAGAAAATATCTGAAGCTTTAGAGTTTATGCCACGCGCATTTTGGTAGTACATGTTTAAAGTTGGTCTAAGAAGAAAATTATTTGAAGCTGTTGAACCATCAAAAATCTTAAGCTCTATCTGTGCTTTGTCAAGGGAATGAGTGCTAATAGTTGATGCTGGAGAATGCATAATTTTGGAGTTACTATTAACATATTGTAATCGGTTGTTATAGTTGTGAGAGTACTGAGTTAAATCTACTACTGAAAAAGGTCTTTGTGTAAAGTAGAATTACTAAACACGTCTTTTTTTAAATGCAGAAGAGCCATTTTGTAAGATTCACACTGATGATAATCCCAAGCTGCATGGTTTATATCTAGATTTTCTGGAGGGTTCCGCATAGACTTGCAATTGACGCATCGTTTCTTGTCCGCTACTTCAGGATTATTACGGGAGAGAGAACAGTCCTGAATTTTATGTTTCTGCGAACACATTGGACAACTAAGAACTCTTTTACATTGCGCACTACTATGGAAGAAACCATTACAGTTGTAACAGCGCGGAACTGTGATCGCATCATATACAGAGCAGGGATTTAAACCAATGAGTACATGACCAGATTTAAGCAGTAAGTTGTAAGTCCTAATATCAACTTCAAGATCAGCCTGATAGATATTGTCGTTAGAACGAGTGGGCCAAAGACGAATTAATTTACAGAACGAAGACTCCATAACTAAATCTGGATTTTGCTTCTTTAGGTACAGTAATAATGAATTCTCAGATATTTCTTTAGGAAAACCAACTATCCTAATTTTAGGCAGAAACGGGTCAACCTCCTTTATATTATAATTTTCCGAGAGATTATCAGCCGCGATGTCTTTGAATTTATTCTTCCCAACGCTATCGTTACAAGAGATTAATAAACCACCTTTAGACACTGGCTTAACCTCTGTTACAGCAATTTCTTCTTCTATTATATTAACATTCTTTAGCAGATCGGAACGAGTTTTAGAGACTGATTGTTCAGCGTTTTTTGGTTTTACAATTATTTTTTTGTCTGTTATAACCTTAGAGGCGTAAGAGCATGCAGTGTTGTTATTTTTAACATTAACTGCATTGTTGTCCTGCGTGACTAACTTGATCAAGTCAATATTACTGCATTTTAAATTTTCAACTTCGCGACGTAATACCTGAATTTCATCACTAACACACACATTTTTCGAAATGATACACAAAAGTTCAGAATTATTTTTTTTGACGATTTCAAGTTCAGTTTTTAAAGAACCAATCATACTCATCAACGCCTCAGACTCAGAAGTAATTGTATTTTTTACCAATTCCGCCACAGATACTGCTATACAATCAGAGTCTAAATAATGATGATAGAGAGCTATTTTCAGCTGATCATTGCAATCCGAACATAACAATTTTACATGACCTGAACGTTTGTGAGCTCTGCTGACAACTGCAATTTCATCAGGTAATAATCCCAAACACGAAAAATGCATCGGCTTTTCACATCCATCACAACACACAGCAATGTCAGGATTAACACCTGCGGAACATCCTGGACAAATCGGAGAAATTGGGGAGGAAGTAGATTTATTCATCTTAATAGTGTAGAAAAATATAACCTGTACAATGCGAAATGTAAACAAATGATTGACACAAGCAGCTAATCAAGCGCCACGCCGGAGAGGCGCGGCAAATGTACGAAGCACAAACAATAACACTGATTAGGTTATATAAAAAGCCACTAAAACGAAATAATATTACACAAACAGCTTAAAAAACTGTTTGGCTCATAAGAGCAACGTATTTAGCGACCGAAACACAAAACTCAACAAATTATACTTTCATAAATACACATGAAAACAGATCACAAAAGTTGTACACTACTAACTGTCACAGACGACGTAGATACCATATAGTTCAAATTCAATAAAAATCGACAAAAATACAGTTTCTAGCTAAAATTTGATGGTTTCGTTGCACTTTCCGAGCCCGTAGGGTATCTGATTGGCTTAAAAGTACAAGAAAACACTTCAAAAGTGACGTTTCTGAAGAGTTTTAACAGTTTTCTTGTATCTACGAACGCCAGAATGCATAAAATTGACCTAAACGTCTCCTTTTCCTATTCTGAGTCGATTCTGCATGCTTTAAGTGTGTTTGGTGGCTCAGAACCATCAAAAAACTTTGAAATATAGTTCAAATTCAATAAAAATCGACAAAAATACAGTTTCTAGCTAAAATTTGATGGTTTCGTTGCACTTTCCGAGCCCGTAGGGTATCTGATTGGCTTAAAAGTACAAGAAAACACTTCAAAAGTGACGTTTCTGAAGAATTTTAACAGTTTTCTTGTATCTACGAACGCCAGAATGCATAAAATTGACCTAAACGTCTCCTTTTCCTATTCTGAGTGGATTCTGCATGCTTTAAGTGTGTTTGGTGGCTCAGAACCATCAAAAAACGTTGAAATATAGTTCAAATTCAATAAAAATCGACAAAAATACAGTTTCTAGCTAAAATTTGATGGTTTCGTTGCACTTTCCGAGCCCGTAGGGTATCTGATTGGCTTAAAAGTACAAGAAAACACTTCAAAAGTGACGTTTCTGAAGAATTTTAACAGTTTTCTTGTATCTACGAACGCCAGAATGCATAAAATTGACCTAAACGTCTCCTTTTCCTATTCTGAGTCGATTCTGCATGCTTTAAGTGTTTTTGGTGGCTCAGAACCATCAAAAAACGTTGAAATATAGTTCAAATTCAATAAAAATCGACAAAAATACAGTTTCTAGCTAAAATTTGATGGTTTCGTTGCACTTTCCGAGCCCGTAGGGTATCTGATTGGCTTAAAAGTACAAGAAAACACTTCAAAAGTGACGTTTCTGAAGAATTTTAACAGTTTTCTTGTATCTACGAACGCCAGAATGCATAAAATTGACCTAAACGTCTCCTTTTCCTATTCTGAGTCGATTCTGCATGCTTTAAGTGTGTTTGGTGGCTCAGAACCATCAAAAAACGTTGAAATATAGTTCAAATTCAATAAAAATCGACAAAAATACAGTTTCTAGCTAAAATTTGATGGTTTCGTTGCACTTTCCGAGCCCGTAGGGTATCTGATTGGCTTAAAAGTACAAGAAAACACTTCAAAAGTGACGTTTCTGAAGAATTTTAACAGTTTTCTTGTATCTACGAACGCCAGAATGCATAAAATTGACCTAAACGTCTCCTTTTCCTATTCTGAGTCGATTCTGCATGCTTTAAGTGTGTTTGGTGGCTCAGAACCATCAAAAAACGTTGAAATATAGTTCAAATTCAATAAAAATCGACAAAAATACAGTTTCTAGCTAAAATTTGATGGTTTCGTTGCACTTTCCGAGCCCGTAGGGTATCTGATTGGCTTAAAAGTACAAGAAAACACTTCAAAAGTGACGTTTCTGAAGAATTTTAACAGTTTTCTTGTATCTACGAACGCCAGAATGCATAAAATTGACCTAAACGTCTCCTTTTCCTATTCTGAGTCGATTCTGCATGCTTTAAGTGTGTTTGGTGGCTCAGAACCATCAAAAAACGTTGAAATATAGTTCAAATTCAATAAAAATCGACAAAAATACAGTTTCTAGCTAAAATTTGATGGTTTCGTTGCACTTTCCGAGCCCGTAGGGTATCTGATTGGCTTAAAAGTACAAGAAAACACTTCAAAAGTGACGTTTCTGAAGAATTTTAACAGTTTTCTTGTATCTACGAACGCCAGAATGCATAAAATTGACCTAAACGTCTCCTTTTCCTATTCTGAGTGGATTCTGCATGCTTTAAGTGTGTTTGGTGGCTCAGAACCATCAAAAAACGTTGAAATATAGTTCAAATTCAATAAAAATCGACAAAAATACAGTTTCTAGCTAAAATTTGATGGTTTCGTTGCACTTTCCGAGCCCGTAGGGTATCTGATTGGCTTAAAAGTACAAGAAAACACTTCAAAAGTGACGTTTCTGAAGAATTTTAACAGTTTTCTTGTATCTACGAACGCCAGAATGCATAAAATTGACCTAAACGTCTCCTTTTCCTATTCTGAGTCGATTCTGCATGCTTTAAGTGTACTTGATGGCTCAGAACCATCAAAAAACGTTGAAATATAGTTCAAATTCAATAAAAATCGACAAAAATACAGTTTCTAGCTAAAATTTGATGGTTTCGTTGCACTTTCCGAGCCCGTAGGATATCTGATTGGCTTAAAAGTACAAGAAAACACTTCAAAAGTGACGTTTCTGAAGAATTTTAACAGTTTTCTTGTATCTACGAACGCCAGAATGCATAAAATTGACCTAAACGTCTCCTTTTCCTATTCTGAGTCGATTCTGCATGCTTTAAGTGTGTTTGGTGGCTCAGAACCATCAAAAAACGTTGAAATATAGTTCAAATTCAATAAAAATCGACAAAAATACAGTTTCTAGCTAAAATTTGATGGTTTCGTTGCACTTTCCGAGCCCGTAGGGTATCTGATTGGCTTAAAAGTACAAGAAAACACTTAAAAAGTGACGTTTCTGAAGAATTTTAACAGTTTTCTTGTGTCTACGAACGCCAGAATGCATAAAATTGACCTAAACGTCTCCTTTTCCTATTCTGAGTCGATTCTGCATGCTTTAAGTGTGTTTGGTGGCTCAGAACCATCAAAAAACGTTGAAATATAGTTCAAATTCAATAAAAATCGACAAAAATACAGTTTCTAGCTAAAATTTGATGGTTTCGTTGCACTTTCCGAGCCCGTTGGGTATCTGATTGGCTTAAAAGTACAAGAAAACACTTCAAAAGTGACGTTTCTGAAGAATTTTAACAGTTTTCTTGTATCTACGAACGCCAGAATGCATAAAATTGACCTAAACGTCTCCTTTTCCTATTCTGAGTCGATTCTGCATGCTTTAAGTGTGTTTGGTGGCTCAGAACCATCAAAAAACGTTGAAATATAGTTCAAATTCAATAAAAATCGACAAAAATACAGTTTCTAGCTAAAATTTGATGGTTTCGTTGCACTTTCCGAGCCCGTAGGGTATCTGATTGGCTTAAAAGTACAAGAAAACACTTCAAAAGTGACGTTTCTGAAGAATTTTAACAGTTTTCTTGTATCTACGAACGCCAGAATGCATAAAATTGACCTAAACGTCTCCTTTTCCTATTCTGAGTCGATTCTGCATGCTTTAAGTGTGTTTGGTGGCTCAGAACCATCAAAAAACGTTGAAATATAGTTCAAATTCAATAAAAGTCGACAAAAATACAGTTTCTAGCTAAAATTTGATGGTTTCGTTGCACTTTCCGAGCCCGTAGGGTATCTGATTGGCTTAAAAGTACAAGAAAACACTTCAAAAGTGACGTTTCTGAAGAATTTTAACAGTTTTCTTGTATCTACGAACGCCAGAATGCATAAAATTGACCTAAACGTCTCCTTTTCCTATTCTGAGTCGATTCTGCATGCTTTAAGTGTGTTTGGTGGCTCAGAACCATCAAAAAACGTTGAAATATAGTTCAAATTCAATAAAAATCGACAAAAATACAGTTTCTAGCTAAAATTTGATGGTTTCGTTGCACTTTCCGAGCCCGTAGGGTATCTGATTGGCTTAAAAGTACAAGAAAACACTTCAAAAGTGACGTTTCTGAAGAATTTTAACAGTTTTCTTGTATCTACGAACGCCAGAATGCATAAAATTGACCTAAACGTCTCCTTTTCCTATTCTGAGTCGATTCTGCATGCTTTAAGTGTGTTTGGTGGCTCAGAACCATCAAAAAACGTTGAAATATAGTTCAAATTCAATAAAAATCGACAAAAATACAGTTTCTAGCTAAAATTTGATGGTTTCGTTGCACTTTCCGAGCCCGTAGGGTATCTGATTGGCTTAAAAGTACAAGAAAACACTTCAAAAGTGACGTTTCTGAAGAATTTTAACAGTTTTCTTGTATCTACGAACGGCAGAATGCATAAAATTGACCTAAACGTCTCCTTCTCCCATTCTGAGTCGATTCTGCATGCGTTAAGTGTGTTTGGTGGCCTAGAACCATCAAAAAACGTTGAAATATAGTTCAAATTCAATAAAAATCGACAAAAATACAGTTTCTAGCTAAAATTTGATGGTTTCGTTGCACTTTCCGAGCCCGTAGGGTATCTGATTGGCTTAAAAGTACAAGAAAACATTTCTAAAGTGACGTTTCTAAAGAATTTTAACAGTTTTCTTGTATCTACGAACGCCAGAATGCATAAAATTGACCTAAACGTCTCCTTTTCCTATTCTGAGTCGATTCTGCATGCTTTAAGTGTGTTTGGTGGCTCAGAACCATCAAAAAACGTTGAAATATAGTTCAAATTCAATAAAAATCGACAAAAATACAGTTTCTAGCTAAAATTTGATGGTTTCGTTGCACTTTCCGAGCCCGTAGGGTATCTGATTGGCTTAAAAGTACAAGAAAACACTTCAAAAGTGACGTTTCTGAAGAATTTTAACAGTTTTCTTGTATCTACGAACGCCAGAATGCATAAAATTGACCTAAACGTCTCCTTTTCCTATTCTGAGTCGATTCTGCATGCTTTAAGTGTGTTTGGTGGCTCAGAACCATCAAAAAACGTTGAAATATAGTTCAAATTCAATAAAAATCGACAAAAATACAGTTTCTAGCTAAAATTTGATGGTTTCGTTGCACTTTCCGAGCCCGTAGGTTATCTGATTGGCTTAAAAGTACAAGAAAACACTTCAAAAGTGACGTTTCTGAAGAATTTTAACAGTTTTCTTGTATCTACGAACGCCAGAATGCATAAAATTGACCTAAACGTCTCCTTTTCCTATTCTGAGTCGATTCTGCATGCTTTAAGTGTGTTTGGTGGCTCAGAACCATCAAAAAACGTTGAAATATAGTTCAAATTCAATAAAAATCGACAAAAATACAGTTTCTAGCCAAAATTTGATGGTTTCGTTGCACTTTCCGAGTCCGTAGGGTATCTGATTGGCTTAAAAGTACAAGAAAACACTTCAAAAGTGACGTTTCTGAAGAATTTTAACAGTTTTCTTGTATCTACGAACGCCAGAATGCATAAAATTGACCTAAACGTCTCCTTTTCCTATTCTGAGTCGATTCTGCATGCTTTAAGTGTGTTTGGTGGCTCAGAACCATCAAAAAACGTTGAAATATAGTTCAAATTCAATAAAAATCGACAAAAATACAGTTTCTAGCTAAAATTTGATGGTTTCGTTGCACTTTCCGAGCCCGTAGGGTATCTGATTGGCTTAAAAGTACAAGAAAACACTTCAAAAGTGACGTTTCTGAAGAATTTTAACAGTTTTCTTGTATCTACGAACGCCAGAATGCATAAAATTGACCTAAACGTCTCCTTTTCCTATTCTGAGTCGATTCTGCATGCTTTAAATGTGTTTGGTGGCTCAGAACCATCAAAAAACGTTGAAATATAGTTCAAATTCAATAAAAATCGACAAAAATACAGTTTCTAGCTAAAATTTGATGGTTTCGTTGCACTTTCCGAGCCCGTAGGGTATCTGATTGGCTTAAAAGTACAAGAAAACACTTCAAAAGTGACGTTTCTGAAGAATTTTAACAGTTTTCTTGTATCTACGAACGCCAGAATGCATAAAATTGACCTAAACGTCTCCTTTTCCTATTCTGAGTCGATTCTGCATGCTTTAAGTGTTTTTGGTGGCTCAGAACCATCAAAAAACGTTGAAATATAGTTCAAATTCAATAAAAATCGACAAAAATACAGTTTCTAGCTAAAATTTGATGGTTTCGTTGCACTTTCCGAGCCCGTAGGGTATCTGATTGGCTTAAAAGTACAAGAAAACACTTCAAAAGTGACGTTTCTGAAGAATTTTAACAGTTTTCTTGTATCTACGAACGCCAGAATGCATAAAATTGACCTAAACGTCTCCTTTTCCTATTCTGAGTCGATTCTGCATGCTTTAAGTGTGTTTGGTGGCTCAGAACCATCAAAAAACGTTGAAATATATTATTATTATTATTATTATTATTATTAATATTAGTTTGTATAGAGTAGAGCTCGTAGAAGCTATTATACTCTTTAGATTTCAATATTCTGTATTACCAAGAATAAAATTTATCAATGCGATTTTTAAATACGTTTACACTTTCAGACTTTAAAATTTCATCTGGCAATTTATTCCAATCTTTGATTATGCGGGTGGAGAAGAAGTTTTTCCTGATATTTGTTTTACAACGAGGTACGACTAATGTTAATCGGTGTCCACGTAATCTCACATCTTGCCTTATAGTAAAATAGTTTTCCCCTTGTTTTCCCATTTGCAAAATCTTGAAACAGTATATTAAATCTCCTCTTTTCTTTCTGTCCATGAGTGAAGGAAGTTTCATTAAAATTAAACGGTTTTCGTAGCTAGGTCTTCTAAAACCATAGCACCATCTCGTATATCTTCGCTGTACATTTTCATAACTTCTCATATCCTGCAGTCTGTCAGGAAACCACACAACAGAACCAAATTCTAAAATTGGTCTTACATATATTCTGAATAACTTAGCCATTAAAGATGTATTAGATTTTGCAAAAGTTTTATGTAGTATATACATACGACTATTCGCTTTCTTAACCTGTTTTAGTACATGATTAGCCCATGACAAATTTCTATGAATTAAGATACCCAAATCATTGTGTTCTGTAACAGTACGTAAACTTTCCCCCTGTATTCTATAACAAAATTCCGGGTTTTTCTTACCAACATGCATCACTACACATTTATTACTGTTTAGAGGAATACCCCACTTTTCACTCCATTCATAAATCTTATTGAGATCATTTTGTAAAATATGTGCATTAATAGTCGTGTTATATAATTTTATATCGTCTGCATACATTGCACAAGTTGAAACAATAGATTGAGGTATGTCAGCTGTGTAGAGAAGAAACAATTTTGGACCTAAAACGGAACCTTGAGGTACTCCGCTTAGTACGTTATAAACGTCACTCAAACTTTTATCAACTTTTACTGAAAAAGTTCTATTACTAAGAAAGCACTCTATCCACGCAAGCAATCGTCCACTAATACCATACAATTTCAGTTTTAAAATGAGCAAATGTATGGGCACTTTGTCAAATGCCTTAGAAAAATCTAAATAAAGGATGTCAAAGGTTTCTGAATTATCTAGAGATGATGACCAGTCATTTAGGCAAGACAATAAATTTGACTCGATAGACCTGCCCTTGGTGAATCCATGCTGTTGACTAGGAATCAAAGCATGTTTGTTCATAAAATTTTCTAACTCGTCCACAATAATGGATTCCATTATTTTAACCGCTGGACACGTAAGGCTAATTGGCCTATAGTTTTTAACTTCAAGTTTGTTACCTTCTTTATATACTGGGCAAATGTATGCAGTTTTCCAATCCTCAGGTAAGGCAGATGAGTTAAACGACTGCTCCATTATTAAATGCAAAGGAACCGACAACTGACGACTACAATGTTTTAATATAGCGGGAGGTATTTTGTCAGGTCCAGGACAGGCAGTGTCTTTAATTGTTTGCAACTTTTTAAAAACAGATTTTGTATCAAAGCTGATATTAATATCTTCCTTATCCATATTTCTGCAATTGTATAATGGTAATGGATGATGAGCATTGCTATATGACTGGGAGAAAAACTGTGCCAAATAGTTTGCGGTTTCATGATCACTGGTAGTTAATGAGCGATCAGGACGACTTAGTCTCATTATTTTTTTTTTTTCAGTGGACAATACACGTCTTATATATTTAAATAAGACTTTCGGATTTTTACTTTCAATTATATGATCTTCGTAATTAATTCTAGCACATTTGGTTTTCCTAGTTAAAATATTGGAGAGTAGTCTGTGTGAAACATAATCAACTGCCAATTTAGATCTTTTAAATTTTTGCCAGAGTGCTTTCTTTCGCTTTACTAACAGAAATAATTCGTCGTTCATCCAAGGCTTTGAAGGATTGGTTATATAAGTTTTCGAACGGGAACATTTTTCCTTCAATCTTAGTATGATGGCACTAAATCTTAACCAGTTTTCATTTACATCCACCGAAGAAAGTTCGGCATTCCAGTTTATATTATCTAATAAAGCACCAAATCTATCAAACTCCAGAAAAATTTTTGTTACTGATGCCTTTTTGGGTACAATATTTATATCAGTTTGCAAATTTAACCTTAAGAACACATGATCCGATTTACCAATGGGTGGTAAATATTCCAGGTTAATAGCTAAATTAGAATCAGAAACAAAAATTAGGTCAAGAAGACTAGGATTTTGCCCATCACGATAACGAGTATATTCTTCTACAATTTGAACCGCATGAGTATTTGTTAAAAAATCGATTAAAAGTTGACTAGATGTGGATACATTTAAATCGTAATGAAGAGGCCAAGATATATCAGGAAGATTAAAATCACCGAGAACAATATTGTTATTGTATGTAAGAAATAAGTTAGTAAGAAAAGCAAATAGTTCTTTATCGTTATCAAAATTCGAGTTTGATGGTCGATAAACACAACCACAAATAAGGGAGAAATTTCGTAATGTAATGGACAAGAAAAGACATTCAACGCCACGCAAGTTATTAGGAATAACAGTAACTTTAAACTGCGAAAATACATTATTTTTTAAATATATGCAAACTCCTCCGCCTCTCATTTCTATTCTATCACATCTATAAAGTGTATAACCAGGAATGTCAACAAGTGAGTCACTATGATTTTCAGTTAACCACGTTTCGGCCACTGCCATAATATGCGGATTGTATAGCTGAACGACAACAATTAAATCTTCATATTTCGCTGGTAAACTATCTAAATTTG
Organism: Zophobas morio; assembly: GCF_036711695.1. Lineage (NCBI taxonomy): Eukaryota > Metazoa > Arthropoda > Insecta > Coleoptera > Tenebrionidae > Zophobas > Zophobas morio. The sequence goes on from NW_026972233.1 coordinate 245,761, forward strand.
TGTAGCAACAGCACCAGTTGTTTAGGAGAGATGAACAAATGGAATAAGAAATGAAATCATCGGAGACGTATCCAGATGCAGGATCTTTATTTATTAAATGACTATCCTTATTTACTGATGACTTTAATTGCTACGGTTTGAGTAACATATTTTTTTTTAATTTTTCGACCTCACGCTGATAGACTGGACAGGATAAATCCCACGCGCCATGTTTCACATCTAATAACACTTTCCTTTCATTTACAGCCTTGACACAATTTACACATTTGGGAGAATCTGGTTTGCAGTTTGCTGGAGTATGACTTGGGTCAACATAGTCACCACATTTTGGGCAGGATTTTTTATTTGAGCAATATTTCGAAGTGTGATGAAAACCATTACAATTGTAGCAACGCAGAATTGCAATTGCATCAAAAATATAGCAATGATCGTAACCTATAAACAAATCACCAACTTTTATCAGAGTATCATACGAAGTTTTATCCAACTGAATTATCGCTTGATAAAGATAGTTCAAATTCAATAAAAATCGACAAAAATACAGTTTCTAGCTAAAATTTGATGGTTTCGTTGCACTTTCCGAGCCCGTAGGGTATCTGATTGGCTTAAAAGTACAAGAAAACACTTCAAAAGTGACGTTTCTGAAGAATTTTAACAGTTTTCTTGTATCTACGAACGCCAGAATGCATAAAATTGACCTAAACGTCTCCTTTTCCTATTCTGAGTCGATTCTGCATGCTTTAAGTGTGTTTGGTGGCTCAGAACCATCAAAAAACGTTGAAATATAGTTCAAATTCAATAAAAATCGACAAAAATACAGTTTCTAGCTAAAATTTGATGGTTTCGTTGCACTTTCCGAGCCCGTAGGGTATCTGATTGGCTTAAAAGTACAAGAAAACACTTCAAAAGTGACGTTTCTGAAGAATTTTAACAGTTTTCTTGTATCTAGGAACGCCAGAATGCATAAAATTGACCTAAACGTCTCCTTTTCCTATTCTGAGTCGATTCTGCATGCTTTAAGTGTGTTTGGTGGCTCAGAACCATCAAAAAACGTTGAAATATCGTTCAAATTCAATATAAATCGACAAAAATACAGTTTCTAGCTAAAATTTGATGGTTTCGTTGCACTTTCCGAGCCCGTAGGGTATCTGATTGGCTTAAAAGTACAAGAAAACACTTCAAAAGTGACGTTTCTGAAGAATTTTAACAGTTTTCTTGTACCTACGAACGCCAGAATGCATAAAATTGACCTAAACTTCTCCTTTTCCTATTCTGAGTCGATTCTTCATGCTTTAAGTGTGTTTGGTGGCTCAGAACCATCAAAAAACGTTGAAATATAGTTCAAATTCAATAAAAATCGACAAAAATACAGATTCTAGCTAAAATTTGATGGTTTCGTTGCACTTTCCGAGCCCGTAGGGTATCTGATTGGCTTAAAAGTACAAGAAAACACTTCAAAAGTGACGTTTCTGAAGAATTTTAACAGTTTTCTTGTATCTACGAACGCCAGAATGCATAAAATTGACCTAAACGTCTCCTTTTCCTATTCTGAGTCGATTCTGCATGCTTTAAGTGTGTTTGGTGGCTCAGAACCATCAAAAAACGTTGAAATATAGTTCAAATTCAATAAAAATCGACAAAAATACAGTTTCTAGCTAAAATTTGATGGTTTCGTTGCACTTTCCGAGCCCGTAGGGTATCTGATTGGCTTAAAAGTACAAGAAAACACTTCAAAAGTGACGTTTCTGAAGAATTTTAACAGTTTTCTTGTATCTACGAACGCCAGAATGCATAAAATTGACCTAAACGTCTCCTTTTCCTATTCTGAGTCGATTCTGCATGCTTTAAGTGTGTTTGGTGGCTCAGAACCATCAAAAAACGTTGAAATATAGTTCAAATTCAATAAAAATCGACAAAAATACAGTTTCTAGCTAAAATTTGATGGTTTCGTTGCACTTTCCGAGCCCGTAGGGTATCTGATTGGCTTAAAAGTACAAGAAAACACTTCAAAAGTGACGTTTCTGAAGAATTTTAACAGTTTTCTTGTATCTACGAACGCCAGAATGCATAAAATTGACCTAAACGTCTCCTTTTACTATTCTGAGTCGATTCTGCATGCTTTAAGTGTGTTTGGTGGCTCAGAACCATCAAAAAACGTTGAAATATAGTTCAAATTCAATAAAAATCGACAAAAATACAGTTTCTAGCTAAAATTTGATGGTTTCGTTGCACTTTCCGAGCCCGTAGGGTATCTGATTGGCTTAAAAGTACAAGAAAACACTTCAAAAGTGACGTTTCTGAAGAATTTTAACAGTTTTCTTGTATCTACGAACGCCAGAATGCATAAAATTGACCTAAACGTCTCCTTTTCCTATTCTGAGTCGATTCTGCATGCTTTAAGTGTGTTTGGTGGCTCAGAACCATCAAAAAACGTTGAAATATAGTTCAAATTCAATAAAAATCGACAAAAATACAGTTTCTAGCTAAAATTTTATGGTTTCGTTGCACTTTCCGAGCCCGTAGGGTATCTGATTGGCTTAAAAGTACAAGAAAACACTTCAAAAGTGACGTTTCTGAAGAATTTTAACAGTTTTCTTGTATCTACGAACGCCAGAATGCATAAAATTGACCTAAACGTCTCCTTTTCCTATTCTGAGTCGATTTTGCATGCTTTAAGTGTGTTTGGTGGCTCAGAACCATCAAAAAACGTTGAAATATAGTTCAAATTCAATAAAAATCGACAAAAATACAGTTTCTGGCTAAAATTTGATGGTTTCGTTGCACTTTCCGAGCCCGTTGGGTATCTGATTGGCTTAAAAGTACAAGAAAACACTTCAAAAGTGACGTTTCTGAAGAATTTTAACAGTTTTCTTGTATCTACGAACGCCAGAATGCATAAAATTGACCTAAACGTCTCCTTTTCCTATTCTGAGTCGATTCTGCATGCTTTAAGTGTGTTTGGTGGCTCAGAACCATCAAAAAACGTTGAAATATAGTTCAAATTCAATAAAAATCGACAAAAATACAGTTTCTAGCTAAAATTTGATGGTTTCGTTGCACTTTCCGAGCCCGTAGGGTATCTGATTGGCTTAAAAGTACAAGAAAACACTTCAAAAGTGACGTTTCTGAAGAATTTTAACAGTTTTCTTGTATCTACGAACGCCAGAATGCATAAAATTGACCTAAACGTCTCCTTTTCCTATTCTGAGTCGATTCTGCATGCTTTAAGTGTGTTTGGTGGCTCAGAACCATCAAAAAACGTTGAAATATAGTTCAAATTCAATAAAAATCGACAAAAATACAGTTTCTAGCTAAAATTTGATGGTTTCGTTGCACTTTCCGAGCCCGTAGGGTATCTGATTGGCTTAAAAGTACAAGAAAACACTTCAAAAGTGACGTTTCTGAAGAATTTTAACAGTTTTCTTGTATCTACGAACGCCAGAATGCATAAAATTGACCTAAACGTCTCCTTTTCCTATTCTGAGTCGATTCTGCATGCTTTAAGTGTGTTTGGTGGCTCAGAACCATCAAAAAACGTTGAAATATAGTTCAAATTCAATAAAAATCGACAAAAATACAGTTTCTAGCTAAAATTTGATGGTTTCGTTGCACTTTCCGAGCCCGTAGGGTATCTGATTGGCTTAAAAGTACAAGAAAACACTTCAAAAGTGACGTTTCTGAAGAATTTTAACAGTTTTCTTGTATCTACGAACGCCAGAATGCATAAAATTGACCTAAACGTCTCCTTTTCCTATTCTGAGTCGATTCTGCATGCTTTAAGTGTGTTTGGTGGCTCAGAACCATCAAAAAACGTTGAAATATAGTTCAAATTCAATAAAAATCGACAAAAATACAGTTTCTAGCTAAAATTTGATGGTTTCGTTGCACTTTCCGAGCCCGTAGGGTATCTGATTGGCTTAAAAGTACAAGAAAACACTTCAAAAGTGACGTTTCTGAAGAATTTTAACAGTTTTCTTGTATCTACGAACGCCAGAATGCATAAAATTGACCTAAACGTCTCCTTTTCCTATTCTGAGTCGATTCTGCATGCTTTAAGTGTGTTTGGTGGCTCAGAACCATCAAAAAACTTTGAAATATAGTTCAAATTCAATAAAAATCGACAAAAATACAGTTTCTAGCTAAAATTTGATGGTTTCGTTGCACTTTCCGAGCCCGTAGGGTATCTGATTGGCTTAAAAGTACAAGAAAACACTTCAAAAGTGACGTTTCTGAAGAATTTTAACAGTTTTCTTGTATCTACGAACGCCAGAATGCATAAAATTGACCTAAACGTCTCCTTTTCCTATTCTGAGTCGATTCTGCATGCTTTAAGTGTGTTTGGTGGCTCAGAACCATCAAAAAACGTTGAAATATAGTTCAAATTCAATAAAAATCGACAAAAATACAGTTTCTAGCTAAAATTTGATGGTTTCGTTGCACTTTCCGAGCCCGTAGGGTATCTGATTGGCTTAAAAGTACAAGAAAACACTTCAAAAGTGACGTTTCTGAAGAATTTTAACAGTTTTCTTGTATCTACGAACGCCAGAATGCATAAAATTGACCTAAACGTCTCCTTTTCCTATTCTGAGTCGATTCTGCATGCTTTAAGTGTGTTTGGTGGCTCAGAACCATCAAAAAACGTTGAAATATAGTTCAAATTCAATAAAAATCGACAAAAATACTGTTTCTAGCTAAAATTTGATGGTTTCGTTGCACTTTCCGAGCCCGTAGGGTATCTGATTGGCTTAAAAGTACAAGAAAACACTTCAAAAGTGACGTTTCTGAAGAATTTTAACAGTTTTCTTGTATCTACGAACGCCAGAATGCATAAAATTGACCTAAACGTCTCCTTTTCCTATTCTGAGTCGATTCTGCATGCTTTAAGTGTGTTTGGTGGCTCAGAACCATCAAAAAACGTTGAAATATAGCTCAAATTCAATAAAAATCGACAAAAATACTGTTTCTAGCTAAAATTTGATGGTTTCGTTGCACTTTCCGAGCCCGTAGGGTATCTGATTGGCTTAAAAGTACAAGAAAACACTTCAAAAGTGACGTTTCTGAAGAATTTTAACAGTTTTCTTGTATCTACGAACGCCAGAATGCATAAATTTGACCTAAACGTCTCCTTTTCCTATTCTGAGTCGATTCTGCATGCTTTAAGTGTGTTTGGTGGCTCAGAACCATCAAAAAACGTTGAAATATAGTTCAAATTCAATAAAAATCGACAAAAATACAGTTTCTAGCTAAAATTTGATGGTTTCGTTGCACTTTCCGAGCCCGTAGGGTATCTGATTGGCTTAAAAGTACAAGAAAACACTTCAAAAGTGACGTTTCTGAAGAATTTTAACAGTTTTCTTGTATCTACGAACGCCAGAATGCATAAAATTGACCTAAACGTCTCCTTTTCCTATTCTGAGTCGATTCTGCATGCTTTAAGTGTGTTTGGTGGCTCAGAACCATCAAAAAACGTTGAAATATAGTTCAAATTCAATAAAAATCGACAAAAATACAGTTTCTAGCTAAAATTTGATGGTTTCGTTGCACTTTCCGAGCCCGTAGGGTATCTGATTGGCTTAAAAGTACAAGAAAACACTTCAAAAGTGACGTTTCTGAAGAATTTTAACAGTTTTCTTGTATCTACGAACGCCAGAATGCTTAAAATTGACCTAAACGTCTCCTTTTCCTATATAAAAACGAACTATCGCGGTCGCCATGTGTAACTGTGCTCTAGGTTTCGTGGTCGATTGTAGTGTTTATTTTGCTTTAGTTATTTAAATACTTCAGTGGGTTTTGTGCTAACGTTAGTTGAAAGGCTCAGGCAGTCTTTTTGAGCTGTTTGGTAATCGTTTAGTTTTGTTTTTAAGTTTTATTACTTTTGAGAATTTTTTCTTTATTTACAAATTTATTTCTGGTGCTGCCCACCAGGGGCGCCGGCGCCGGCGTGCGCAGTAGTCAGCTGATTTGTGTTTATAAACTTTTAATTAAAATTCATGATGCTCTTTCCTTGTGGTAAATGTCTGGCGGTGATAGATATTGATAGGGCTGCTTTTATAACGTGTAGTGGTACTTGCGATAAGCGGTTTCACACTTCATGTGTTGATGTGCCTGCTGATCTTCATGAGAAGATAATTTCGTGTCCAGGGTTGTTTTGGAAGTGCACGGATTGCTGTCGCAGATGTTTTTCTATTGACCAGGTAGGTCTAATGGACTTATTACAACAGAAATATTCTGAAATGTTAAAAAATCTTGATAAGGTGTTTGAAGATTTAAAATCTAATTTTATCAGAACAGCAGTTGATAAAAATAATGATCCCCAAGTTACTGTTCCTTCCTATTCAGATATATTGAGTAACAATACTCAGCCAGCTATATTAATTAAACCTAAATCTGAACAAACGGCTGTCAAAACGAAAATTGATGTCAAAGAAAATATTAGTACAGTGGATATGCAGTTATCTCTGTCCAAAGTTAAGTCGGTCAAAGATGGGGGCGTGGTAGTGGGTTTTTCGTCAAGGGAGGAAAATCTTCGCTTTAAAAAAGCTGCAAAGGAGAAACTTTCTGATAATTATGAAATACGTGAACTAAAAGGTGTTCAGCCTCGTGTAAAAATTGTGGGCTTAAATCAAATTTACAAAGAAAATGAGATTGTTGAGTATGTAGAGCACGCGGTTAGAAACAATTCTACTGACATTAATTTAGCGTCTGAATGTACTTTTATTAAATTATGGCCCACGAAGAAAAATCCTAAAATTTATCAGGTTTTGGTGCAATTAGATAGAAAATCTTATGATTTTTTAATGAATGCTGGGGGACTGTTTATAGGATATGATCACTGTTCTGTTTTTGATGCGGTACAAATCTTAAGATGTTTTAATTGTAATGGTTATCATCACAGTTCCAAAAGTTGTAAAAGCCTTAAATCTTGTCCTAGGTGTGCGATGAACGATCATGCTGTTAGGGATTGTACTGCTGAGCATTTGAAATGTGTTAATTGTTTGACTGCAATAGAGAAAGAGAATTTAGATGTTGACCCCAACCATGCGGCATGGGATGTTTTGTGTCCTGTTTTTATAAAAGCAGTTGAAAAGTTTAAAAAGGACATCCTTTTTAAGCAGTGACTATCTCCCTTTGCAAGGAACAGTGATTTTAAACAGGTAAATCATAACTCCCCACTGTTAATATACTATCAAAATGTCCGTGGCTTAAACTCTAAAACTGTTGAGTTTTATAATAATGTTTTATTGTCTAATTTTGATGTTATTGCATTATCTGAAACTTGGCTTCACCAAGAATTTCAAAATAGTGAACTTTTTTCTTCTAACTTTGTGGTGTTTCGGAAGGATAGGAATTTTAAATCACTGAATTTGTCTAGGGGTGGAGGTGTTTTATTAGCCGTTAAATCCTCCTTATCTGTTAAACCAATTAATATAAATGATGACATTATGAAACTTTTGGGTAAAATTGATATTGTAGGTGTAGAACTTTCTATTGCTGGAAAATCGGTGTTTATTTTTTCAATTTATTTTCCTCCTGATGTTAGTTCTGATCATTTTTCTACTTTTGCTGATGTGATACATTCATTTCATTTTATTTATGGATCCAATATAATATTTATTGGAGACTTTAATATTCCTGATTTTCATTGTAACTATAATTCTGGTCATATTTCAGGTCCGATAGTTCCCATAATGCTTCTAATGGAAAGCTTAAAACTGAAACAATATAATTCTATTCTTAATATAAAAAATAGACTACTTGATTTAGTGTTGTCTAATGTACCTTGCTTAGTATCAAATTGTGAAGACTATATTGTTTCAATTGATGATCACCATCCCCCATTACTAATTACAGTCAATGATTTATGTAAAGCTAAATGTAAATATATAACACCTAAATCTAGAATCTATGATTACAACTTTTACAAAGTTGAGATGAATTCTCTAAAAGATGAGCTTACTAAGGTAGACTGGTCTTTCTTAAGTGAATGCAGTGATGTGAATTTAGCATGTTCCTTATTTTATAATAAGCTGTATGAGATATTTGATTTGATAATTCCAAGACGCCGTCATTGCAAAAGAGAATATCCTCCTTGGTTTTCGAATCAGCTTATTAATAAAATTAAGAAAAAATTTAAATTGTGGCATGCGTATAAAACTCAAAATGATTTTTCAGTTTATGAACAATTTAAAGTCTTAAGGAGAGATATTAAAAGAGAAACCTTGAAGCTATATAAACAATATGTGTTAAACCTAGAAAATAATATCTCAAAGGATTGCAATAAGTTCTGGCAATTTATTAAGTTGAAGAAGAAAGGGACGGGTATTCCTGTTAGTATGACTTACAAAGGAGAGTGTGTTGATGGACCTGAATCGATTGCGAAATCTTTTGCAGCTCATTTTAAGTCAGCCTATTGTTCGAATATTAATAACTCTAATTTCAGATATGATTTTGATTCTCTGTCCTGCTGGTCTTTAAATATGGTGTCAGAACAGAATGTTGTGAAAGCCATTTTAAGATTAAAACCTAAGTACACTGTAGGCCATGATGGGGTTCCAGCTATTTTAATTAGAGAATGCGCTTCGAATTTTAGTGAACCTTTGATGACGTTATTCAATTTGGCGTTAAAACTGAATACATTTCCAAATTTATGGAAATCAGCCATGATCTTACCTATTTTCAAAAAAGATGATCCTACAATAATTGAAAATTACAGACCGGTTTCCTTACTTAATAATTTTTCAAAAATTTTTGAATATCTAATTTTTGACTGTATTCTATATAATGTAAAGAACCATTTATCTGAGTGTCAACATGGTTTTTTTGAGGGCAGGTCTACTGTTACTAATTTGTGTATGTTTACGCAGTTTGTTTCAAAAAATTTAGATTCACGTTTACAGATTGACACTATATACACAGACTTCTCAAAAGCGTTTGACAGGCTCCAACACAAGGTACTTATTGAAAAACTTGGTAAATTGGGTTGTTCTCAAGATTTCTTGTATTTTCTTGGTTCTTATTTAACAGGTCGTAGTCTTTCTGTTTGTGTACATGGTTACTTTTCGGAAGAATTCACAGCTTTTTCGGGCGTTCCGCAGGGGTCTGTGTTGGGTCCGCTGCTCTTTAATATATTTATTAATGACATTACTCAAGTTTTGACTGTGCCATGCTTATTGTATGCTGATGACATGAAACTATTTTCGGTTATAAGAGGTGTAGATGACTGCATAGAATTGCAAAACAACATCAACAGGGTTGTTGCTTGGGGAAAAAAGAACAGCTTGCTTCTGAACGGTAAGAAATGTGTAGCTAAGACATTCAGCAACAAAGTGAGCAATATTCTCTACGACTATGCAGTTGATAATTTAATATTAGATAGACCAGTGACTGTTGAAGATCTTGGTGTGACATTTGATAGCAAATTAAGCTTTACGGATCACATGCTTAAAATCTGCAAAAAAGCATATGCAGTATATGGTTGCATTCTAAGGAATACTAAAGATTTCAATAATATAACAACATTGTTGCATATATATAGGACGTGCATTCGGAGTATAATCGAATATGCAAATATTGTTTGGTTTCCTTATCAAAAGAAGTATGTAAATATGTTGGAAAAAGTTCAAAGACGTTTTTTAAAATATATTTGCTTCAGAGAAGATAGTGTATATCCTCCTTTAGGAGTTGAACAATCTAAGCTACTTGAAAGATTTTCTATTTTAAGTTTATCTGATAGATATAAAACTACCACTGTGTACTTCTTATATAAAATCTTAAATTTTAAAATAAACTGTTCAGATCTGTTATATCAAATTGAATTCCATATTAATAAACGTTTTCTTGCAACCAGAGTGCACAATGTGTTCTACATGTCCACACCTCGAACCGATTTTCTACGATTCTCACCTATGTATAACATGTTGAGATTGGGTAATTCTGCACAAAGGACTGTAGATCTATTTAATACAAATCCTAATCAATTAAGACTAATAGATGTGAAATATTTATAAACCTACTTAATGATGGCATGTTGTGTGTATGTTCTGTAATTGGGTTTTAACCTGTAGAGCATACTAACATATAATAATAATAATAATAATAATAATTCTGAGTCGATTCTGCATGCTTTAAGTGTGTTTGGTGGCTCAGAACCATCAAAAAACGTTGAAATATAGTTCAAATTCAATAAAAATCGACAAAAATACAGTTTTTAGCTAAAATTTTATGGTTTCGTTGCACTTTCCGAGCCCGTAGGGTATCTGATTGGCTTAAAAGTACAAGAAAACACTTCAAAAGTGACGTTTCTGAAGAATTTTAACAGTTTTCTTGTATCTACGAACGCCAGAATGCATAAAATTGACCTAAACGTCTCCTTTTCCTATTCTGAGTCGATTCTGCATGCTTTAAGTGTGTTTGGTGGCTCAGAACCATCAAAAAACGTTGAAATATAGTTCAAATTCAATAAAAATCGACAAAAATACAGTTTCTAGCTAAAATTTTATGGTTTCGTTGCACTTTCCGAGCCCGTTGGGTATCTGATTGGCTTAAAAGTACAAGAAAACACTTCAAAAGTGACGTTTCTGAAGAATTTTAACAGTTTTCTTGTATCTACGAACGCCAGAATGCATAAAATTGACCTAAACGTCTCCTTTTCCTATTCTGAGTCGATTCTGCATGCTTTAAGTGTGTTTGGTGGCTCAGAACCATCAAAAAACGTTGAAATATAGTTCAAATTCAATAAAAATCGACAAAAATACAGTTTCTAGCTAAAATTTGATGGTTTCGTTGCACTTTCCGAGCCCGTAGGGTATCTGATTGGCTTAAAAGTACAAGAAAACACTTAAAAAGTGACGTTCTGAAGAATTTTAACAGTTTTCTTGTATCTACGAACGCCAGAATGCATAAAATTGACCTAAACGTCTCCTTTTCCTATTCTGAGTCGATTCTGCATGCTTTAAGTGTGTTTGGTGGCTCAGAACCATCAAAAAACGTTGAAATATAGTTCAAATTCAATAAAAATCGACAAAAATACAGTTTCTAGCTAAAATTTGATGGTTTCGTTGCACTTTCCGAGCCCGTAGGGTATCTGATTGGCTTAAAAGTACAAGAAAACACTTCAAAAGTGACGTTTCTGAAGAATTTTAACAGTTTTCTTGTATCCACGAACGCCAGAATGCATAAAATTGACCTAAACGTCTCCTTTTCCTATTCTGAGTCGATTCTGCATGCTTTAAGTGTGTTTGGTGGCTCAGAACCATCATAAAACGTTGAAATATAGTTCAAATTCAATAAAAATCGACAAAAATACAGTTTCTAGCTAAAATTTGATGGTTTCGTTGCACTTTCCGAGCCCGTAGGGTATCTGATTGGCTTAAAAGTACAAGAAAACACTTCAAAAGTGACGTTTCTGAAGAATTTTAACAGTTTTCTTGTATCTACGAACGCCAGAATGCATAAAATTGACCTAAACGTCTCCTTTTCCTATTCTGAGTCGATTCTGCATACTTTAAGTGTGTTTGGTGGCTCAGAACCATCAAAAAACGTTGAAATATAGTTCAAATTCAATAAAAATCGACAAAAATACAGTTTCTAGCTAAAATTTGATGGTTTCGTTGCACTTTCCGAGCCCGTAGGGTATCTGATTGGCTTAAAAGTACAAGAAAACACTTCAAAAGTGACGTTTCTGAAGAATTTTAACAGTTTTCTTGTATCTACGAACGCCAGAATGCATAAAATTGACCTAAACGTCTCCTTTTCCTATTCTGAGTCGATTCTGCATGCTTTAAGTGTGTTTGGTGGCTCAGAACCATCAAAAAACGTTGAAATATAGTTCAAATTCAATAAAAATCGACAAAAATACAGTTTCTAGCTAAAATTTGATGGTTTCGTTGCACTTTCCGAGCCCGTAGGGTATCTGATTGGCTTAAAAGTACAAGAAAACACTTCAAAAGTGACGTTTCTGAAGAATTTTAACAGTTTTCTTGTATCTACGAACGCCAGAATGCATAAAATTGACCTAAACGTCTCCTTTTCCTATTCTGAGTCGATTCTGCATGCTTTAAGTGTGTTTGGTGGCTCAGAACCATCAAAAAACGTTGAAATATAGTTCAAATTCAATAAAAATCGACAAAAATACAGTTTCTAGCTAAAATTTGATGGTTTCGTTGCACTTTCCGAGCCCGTTGGGTATCTGATTGGCTTAAAAGTACAAGAAAACACTTCAAAAGTGACGTTTCTGAAGAATTTTAACAGTTTTCTTGTATCTACGAAAGCCAGAATGCATTAAATTGACCTAAACGTCTCCTTTTCCTATTCTGAGTCGATTCTGCATGCTTTAAGTGTGTTTGGTGGCTCAGAACCATCAAAAAACGTTGAAATATAGTTCAAATTCAATAAAAATCGACAAAAATACAGTTTCTAGCTAAAATTTGATGGTTTCGTTGCACTTTCCGAGCCCGTAGGGTATCTGATTGGCTTAAAAGTACAAGAAAACACTTCAAAAGTGACGTTTCTGAAGAATTTTAACAGTTTTCTTGTATCTACGAACGCCAGAATGCATAAAATTGACCTAAACGTCTCCTTTTCCTATTCTGAGTCGATTCTGCATGCTTTAAGTGTGTTTGGTGGCTCAGAACCATCAAAAAACGTTGAAATATAGTTCAAATTCAATAAAAATCGACAAAAATACAGTTTCTAGCTAAAATTTGATGGTTTCGTTGCACTTTCCGAGCCCGTTGGGTATCTGATTGGCTTAAAGGTACAAGAAAACACTTCAAAAGTGACGTTTCTGAAGAATTTTAACAGTTTTCTTGTATCTACGAACGCCAGAATGCATAAAATTGACCTAAACGTCTCCTTTTCCTATTCTGAGTCGATTCTGCATGCTTTAAGTGTGTTTGGTGGCTCAGAACCATCAAAAAACGTTGAAATATAGTTCAAATTCAATAAAAATCGACAAACATACAGTTTCTAGCTAAAATTTGATGGTTTCGTTGCACTTTCCGAGCCCGTAGGGTATCTGATTGGCTTAAAAGTACAAGAAAACACTTCAAAAGTGACGTTTCTGAAGAATTTTAACAGTTTTCTTGTATCTACGAACGCCAGAATGCATAAAATTGACCTAAACGTCTCCTTTTCCTATTCTGAGTCGATTCTGCATGCTTTAAGTGTGTTTGGTGGCTCAGAACCATCAAAAAACGTTGAAATATAGTTCAAATTCAATAAAAATCGACAAAAATACAGTTTCTAGCTAAAATTTGATGGTTTCGTTGCACTTTCCGAGCCCGTAGGGTATCTGATTGGCTTAAAAGTACAAGAAAACACTTCAAAAGTGACGTTTCTGAAGAATTTTAACAGTTTTCTTGTATCTACGAACGCCAGAATGCATAAAATTGACCTAAACGTCTCCTTTTCCTATTCTGAGTCGATTCTGCATGCTTTAAGTGTGTTTGGTGGCTCAGAACCATCAAAAAACGTTGAAATATAGTTCAAATTCAATAAAAATCGACAAAAATACAGTTTCTAGCTAAAATTTGATGGTTTCGTTGCACTTTCCGAGCCCGTAGGGTATCTGATTGGCTTAAAAGTAAAAGAAAACAATTCAAAAGTGACGTTTCTGAAGAATTTTAACAGTTTTCTTGTATCTACGAACGCCAGAATGCATAAAATTGACCTAAACGTCTCCTTTTCCTATTCTGAGTCGATTCTGCATGCTTTAAGTGTGTTTGGTGGCTCAGAACCATCAAAAAACGTTGAAATATAGTTCAAATTCAATAAAAATCGACAAAAATACAGTTTCTAGCTAAAATTTGATGGTTTCGTTGCACTTTCCGAGCCCGTAGGGTATCTGATTGGCTTAAAAGTACAAGAAAACACTTCAAAAGTGACGTTTCTGAAGAATTTTAACAGTTTTCTTGTATCTACGAACGCCAGAATGCATAAAATTGACCTAAACGTCTCCTTTTCCTATTCTGAGTCGATTCTGCATGCTTTAAGTGTGTTTGGTGGCTCAGAACCATCAAAAAACGTTGAAATATAGTTCAAATTCAATAAAAATCGACAAAAATACAGTTTCTAGCTAAAATTTGATGGTTTCGTTGCACTTTCCGAGCCCGTAGGGTATCTGATTGGCTTAAAAGTACAAGAAAACACTTCAAAAGTGACGTTTCTGAAGAATTTTAACAGTTTTCTTGTATCTACGAACGCCAGAATGCATAAAATTGACCTAAACGTCTCCTTTTCCTATTCTGAGTCGATTCTGCATGCTTTAAGTGTGTTTGGTGGCTCAGAACCATCAAAAAACGTTGAAATATAGTTCAAATTCAATAAAAATCGACAAAAATACAGTTTCTAGCTAAAATTTGATGGTTTCGTTGCACTTTCCGACCCCGTAGGGTATCTGATTGGCTTAAAAGTACAAGAAAACACTTCAAAAGTGACGTTTCTGATGAATTTTAAGTGTTTTCTTGTATCTACGAACGCCAGAATGCATAAAATTGACCTAAACGTCTCCTTTTCCTATTCTGAGTCGATTCTGCATGTTTTAAGTGTGTTTGGTGGCTCAGAACCATCAAAAAACGTTGAAATATAGTTCAAATTCAATAAAAATCGACAAAAATACAGTTTCTAGCTAAAATTTGATGGTTTCGTTGCACTTTCCGAGCCCGTAGGGTATCTGATTGGCTTAAAAGTACAAGAAAACACTTCAAAAGTGACGTTTCTGAAGAATTTTAACAGTTTTCTTGTATCTACGAACGCCAGAATGCATAAAATTGACCTAAACGTCTCCTTTTCCTATTCTGAGTCGATTCTGCATGCTTTAAGTGTGTTTGGTGGCTCAGAACCATCAAAAAACGTTGAAATATAGTTCAAATTCAATAAAAATCGACAAAAATACAGTTTCTAGCTAAAATTTGATGGTTTCGTTGCACTTTCCGAGCCCGTTGGGTATCTGATTGGCTTAAAAGTACAAGAAAACACTTCAAAAGTGACGTTTCTGAAGAATTTTAACAGTTTTCTTGTATCTACGAACGCCAGAATGCATAAAATTGACCTAAACGTCTCCTTTTCCTATTCTGAGTAGATTCTGCATGCTTTAAGTGTGTTTGGTGGCTCAGAACCATCAAAAAACGTTGAAATATAGTTCAAATTCAATAAAAATCGACAAAAATACAGTTTCTAGCTAAAATTTGATGGTTTCGTTGCACTTTCCGAGCCCGTAGGGTATCTGATTGGCTTAAAAGTACAAGAAAACACTTCAAAAGTGACGTTTCTGAAGAATTTTAACAGTTTTCTTGTATCTACGAACGCCAGAATGCATAAAATTGACCTAAACGTCTCCTTTTCCTATTCTGAGTCGATTCTGCATGCTTTAAGTGTGTTTGGTGGCTCAGAACCATCAAAAAACGTTGAAATATAGTTCAAATTCAATAAAAATCGACAAAAATACAGTTTCTAGCTAAAATTTGATGGTTTCGTTGCACTTTCCGAGCCCGTAGGGTATCTGATTGGCTTAAAAGTACAAGAAAACACTTCAAAAGTGACGTTTCTGAAGAATTTTAACAGTTTTCTTGTATCTATGAACGCCAGAATGCATAAAATTGACCTAAACGTCTCCTTTTCCTATTCTGAGTCGATTCTGCATGCTTTAAGTGTGTTTGGTGGCTCAGAACCATCAAAAAACGTTGAAATATAGTTCAAATTCAATAAAAATCGACAAAAATACAGTTTCTAGCTAAAATTTGATGGTTTCGTTGCACTTTCCGAGCCCGTAGGGAATCTGATTGGCTTAAAAGTACAAGAAAACACTTCAAAAGTGACGTTTCTGAAGAATTTTAACAGTTTTCTTGTATCTACGAACGCCAGAATGCATAAAATTGACCTAAACGTCTCCTTTTCCTATTCTGAGTCGATTCTGCATGCTTTAAGTGTGTTTGGTGGCTCAGAACCATCAAAAAACGTTGATATATAGTTCAAATTCAATAAAAATCGACAAAAATACAGTTTCTAGCTAAAATTTGATGGTTTCGTTGCACTTTCCGAGCCCGTAGGGTATCTGATTGGCTTAAAAGTACAAGAAAACACTTCAAAAGTGACGTTTCTGAAGAATTTTAACAGTTTTCTTGTATCTACGAACGCCAGAATGCATAAAATTGACCTAAACGTCTCCTTTTCCGATTCTGAGTCGATTCTGCATGCTTTAAGTGTGTTTGGTGGCTCAGAACCATCAAAAAACGTTGAAATATAGTTCAAATTCAATAAAAATCGACAAAAATACAGTTTCTAGCTAAAATTTGATGGTTTCGTTGCACTTTCCGAGCCCGTAGGGTATCTGATTGGCTTAAAAGTACAAGAAAACACTTCAAAAGTGACGTTTCTGAAGAATTTTAACAGTTTTCTTGTATCTACGAACGCCAGAATGCATAAAATTGACCTAAACGTCTCCTTTTCCTATTCTGAGTCGATTCTGCATGCTTTAAGTGTGTTTGGTGGCTCAGAACCATCAAAAAACGTTGAAATATAGTTCAAATTCAATAAAAATCGACAAAAATACAGTTTCTAGCTAAAATTTGATGGTTTCGTTGCACTTTCCGAGCCCGTAGGGTATCTGATTGGCTTAAAAGTACAAGAAAACACTTCAAAAGTGACGTTTCTGAAGAATTTTAACAGTTTTCTTGTATCTACGAACGCCAGAATGCATAAAATTGACCTAAACATCTCCTTTTCCTATTCTGAGTCGATTCTGCATGCTTTAAGTGTGTTTGGTGGCTCAGAACCATCAAAAAACGTTGAAATATAGTTCAAATTCAATAAAAATCGACAAAAATACAGTTTCTAGCTAAAATTTGATGGTTTCGTTGCACTTTCCGAGCCCGTAGGGTATCTGATTGGCTTAAAAGTATAAGAAAACACTTCAAAAGTGACGTTTCTGAAGAATTTTAACAGTTTTCTTGTATCTACGAACGCCAGAATGCATAAAATTGACCTAAACGTCTCCTTTTCCTATTCTGAGTCGATTCTGCATGCTTTAAGTGTGTTTGGTGGCTCAGAACCATCAAAAAACGTTGAAATATAGTTCAAATTCAATAAAAATCGACAAAAATACAGTTTCTAGCTAAAATTTGATGGTTTCGTTGCACTTTCCGAGCCCGTAGGGTATCTGATTGGCTTAAAAGTACAAGAAAACACTTCAAAAGTGACGTTTCTGAAGAATTTTAACAGTTTTCTTGATCTACGAACGCCAGAATGCATAAAATTGACCTAAACGTCTCCTTTTCCTATTCTGAGTCGATTCTGCATGCTTTAAGTGCGTTTGGTGGCTCAGAACCATCAAAAAACGTTGAAATATAGTTCAAATTCAATAAAAATCGACAAAAATACAGTTTCTAGCTAAAATTTGATGGTTTCGTTGCACTTTCCGAGCCCGTAGGGTATCTGATTGGCTTAAAAGTATAAGAAAACACTTCAAAAGTGACGTTTCTGAAGAATTTTAACAGTTTTCTTGTATCTACGAACGCCAGAATGCATAAAATTGACCTAAACGTCTCCTTTTCCTATTCTGAGTCGATTCTGCATGCTTTAAGTGTGTTTGGTGGCTCAGAACCATCAAAAAACGTTGAAATATAGTTCAAATTCAATAAAAATCGACAAAAATACAGTTTCTAGCTAAAATTTGATGGTTTCGTTGCACTTTCCGAGCCCGTAGGGAATCTGATTGGCTTAAAAGTACAAGAAAACACTTCAAAAGTGACGTTTCTGAAGAATTTTAACAGTTTTCTTGTATCTACGAACGCCAGAATGCATAAAATTGACCTAAACATCTCCTTTTCCTATTCTGAGTCGATTCTGCATGCTTTAAGTGTGTTTGGTGGCTCAGAACCATCAAAAAACGTTGAAATATAGTTCAAATTCAATAAAAATCGACAAAAATACAGTTTCTAGCTAAAATTTGATGGTTTCGTTGCACTTTCCGAGCCCGTAGGGTATCTGATTGGCTTAAAAGTACAAGAAAACACTTCAAAAGTGACGTTTCTGAAGAATTTTAACAGTTTTCTTGTATCTACGAACGCCAGAATGCATAAAATTGACCTAAACGTCTCCTTTTCCTATTCTGAGTCGATTCTGCATGCTTTAAGTGTGTTTGGTGGCTCAGAACCATCAAAAAACGTTGAAATATAGTTCAAATTCAATAAAAATCGACAAAAATACAGTTTCTAGCTAAAATTTGATGGTTTCGTTGCACTTTCCGAGCCCGTAGGGTATCTGATTGGCTTAAAAGTACAAGAAAACACTTCAAAAGTGACGTTTCTGAAGAATTTTAACAGTTTTCTTGTATCTACGAACGCCAGAATGCATAAAATTGACCTAAACGTCTCCTTTTCCTATTCTGAGTCGATTCTGCATGCTTTAAGTGTGTTTGGTGGCTCAGAACCATCAAAAAACGTTGAAATATAGTTCAAATTCAATAAAAATCGACAAAAATACAGTTTCTAGCTAAAATTTGATGGTTTCGTTGCACTTTCCGAGCCCGTAGGGTATCTGATTGGCTTAAAAGTACAAGAAAACACTTCAAAAGTGACGTTTCTGAAGAATTTTAACAGTTTTCTTGTATCTACGAACGCCAGAATGCATAAAATTGACCTAAACATCTCCTTTTCCTATTCTGAGTCGATTCTGCATGCTTTAAGTGTGTTTGGTGGCTCAGAACCATCAAAAAACGTTGAAATATAGTTCAAATTCAATAAAAATCGACAAAAATACAGTTTCTAGCTAAAATTTGATGGTTTCGTTGCACTTTCCGAGCCCGTAGGGTATCTGATTGGCTTAAAAGTACAAGAAAACACTTCAAAAGTGACGTTTCTGAAGAATTTTAACAGTTTTCTTGTATCTACGAACGCCAGAATGCATAAAATTGACCTAAACGTCTCCTTTTCCTATTCTGAGTCGATTTTGCATGCTTTAAGTGTGTTTGGTGGCTCAGAACCATCAAAAAACGTTGAAATATAGTTCAAATTCAATAAAAATCGACAAAAATACAGTTTCTAGCTAAAATTTGATGGTTTCGTTGCACTTTCCGAGCCCGTAGGGTATCTGATTGGCTTAAAAGTACAAGAACACTTCAAAAGTGACGTTTCTGAAGAATTTTAACAGTTTTCTTGTATCTACGAACGCCAGAATGCATAAAATTGACCTAAACGTGTCCTTTTCCTATTCTGAGTCGATTCTGCATGCTTTAAGTGTGTTTGGTGGCTCAGAACCATCAAAAAACGTTGAAATATAGTTCAAATTCAATAAAAATCGACAAAAATACAGTTTCTAGCTAAAATTTGATGGTTTCGTTGCACTTTCCGAGCCCGTAGGGTATCTGATTGGCTTAAAAGTACAAGAAAACACTTCAAAAGTGACGTTTCTGAAGAATTTTAACAGTTTTCTTGTATCTACGAACGCCAGAATGCATAAAATTGACCTAAACGTCTCCTTTTCCTATTCTGAGTCGATTCTGCATGCTTTAAGTGTGTTTGGTGGCTCAGAACCATCAAAAAACGTTGAAATATAGTTCATATTCAATAAAAATCGACAAAAATACAGTTTCTAGCTAAAATTTGATGGTTTCGTTGCACTTTCCGAGGCCGTAGGGTATCTGATTGGCTTAAAAGTACAACAAAACACTTCAAAAGTGACGTTTCTGAAGAATTTTAACAGTTTTCTTGTATCTACGAACGCCAGAATGCATAAAATTGACCTAAACGTCTCCTTTTCCTATTCTGAGTCGATTCTGCATGCTTTAAGTGTGTTTGGTGGCTCAGAACCATCAAAAAACGTTGAAATATAGTTCAAATTCAATAAAAATCGACAAAAATACAGTTTCTAGCTAAAATTTGATGGTTTCGTTGCACTTTCCGAGCCCGTAGGGTATCTGATTGGCTTAAAAGTACAAGAAAACACTTCAAAAGTGACGTTTCTGAAGAATTTTAACAGTTTTCTTGTATCTACGAACGCCAGAATGCATAAAATTGACCTAAACATCTCCTTTTCCTATTCTGAGTCGATTCTGCATGCTTTAAGTGTGTTTGGTGGCTCAGAACCATCAAAAAACGTTGAAATATAGTTCAAATTCAATAAAAATCGACAAAAATACAGTTTCTAGCTAAAATTTGATGGTTTCGTTGCACTTTCCGAGCCCGTAGGCTATCTGATTGGCTTAAAAGTACAAGAAAACACTTCAAAAGTGACGTTTCTGAAGAATTTTAACAGTTTTCTTGTATCTACGAACGCCAGAATGCATAAAATTGACCTAAACGTCTCCTTTTCCTATTCTGAGTCGATTCTGCATGCTTTAAGTGTGTTTGGTGGCTCAGAACCATCAAAAAACGTTGAAATATAGTTCAAATTCAATAAAAATCGACAAAAATACAGTTTCTAGCTAAAATTTGATGGTTTCGTTGCACTTTCCGAGCCCGTAGGGTATCTGATTGGCTTAAAAGTACAAGAAAACACTTCAAAAGTGACGTTTCTGAAGAATTTTAACAGTTTTCTTGTATCTACGAACGCCAGAATGCATAAAATTGACCTAAACGTCTCCTTTTCCTATTCTGAGTCGATTCTGCATGCTTTAAGTGTGTTTGGTGGCTCAGAACCATCAAAAAACGTTGAAATATAGTTCAAATTCAATAAAAATCGACAAAAATACAGTTTCTAGCTAAAATTTGATGGTTTCGTTGCACTTTCCGAGCCCGTAGGGTATCTGATTGGCTTAAAAGTACAAGAAAACACTTCAAAAGTGACGTTTCTGAAGAATTTTAACAGTTTTCTTGTATCTACGAACGCCAGAATGCATAAAATTGACCTAAACGTCTCCTTTTCCTATTCTGAGTCGATTCTGCATGCTTTAAGTGTGTTTGGTGGCTCAGAACCATCAAAAAACGTTGAAATATAGTTCAAATTCAATAAAAATCGACAAAAATACAGTTTCTAGCTAAAATTTGATGGTTTCGTTGCACTTTCCGAGCCCGTAGGGTATCTGATTGGCTTAAAAGTACAAGAAAACACTTCAAAAGTGACGTTTCTGAAGAATTTTAACAGTTTTCTTGTATCTACGAACGCCAGAATGCATAAAATTGACCTAAACGTCTCCTTTTCCTATTCTGAGTCAATTCTGCATGCTTTAAGTGTGTTTGGTGGCTCAGAATCATCAAAAAACGTTGAAATATAGTTCAAATTCAATAAAAATCGACAAAAATACAGTTTCTAGCTAAAATTTGATGGTTTCGTTGCACTTTCCGAGCCCGTAGGGTATCTGATTGGCTTAAAAGTACAAGAAAACACTTCAAAAGTGACGTTTCTGAAGAATTTTAACAGTTTTCTTGTATCTACGAACGCCAGAATGCATAAAATTGACCTAAACGTCTCCTTTTCCTATTCTGAGTCGATTCTGCATGCTTTAAGTGTGTCTGGTGGCTCAGAACCATCAAAAAACTCAGAATAGGAAAAGGAGACGTTTAGGTCAATTTTATGCATTCTGGCGTTCGTAGATACAAGAAAACTGTTAAAATTCTTCAGAAACGTCACTTTCGAAGTGTTTTCTTGTACTTTTAAGCCAATCAGATACCCTACGGGCTCGGAAAGTGCAACGAAACCATCAAATTTTAGCTAGAAACTGTATTTTTGTCGATTTTTATTGAATTTGAACTATATTTCAACGTTTTTTGATGGTTCTGAGCCACCAGACACACTTAAAGCATGCAGAATCGACTCAGAATAGGAAAAGGAGACGTTTAGGTCAATTTTATGCATTCTGGCGTTCGTAGATACAAGAAAACTGTTAAAATTCTTCAGAAACGTCACTTTTGAAGTGTTTTCTTGTACTTTTAAGCCAATCAGACACCCTACGGGCTCGGAAAGTGCAACGAAACCATCAAATTTTAGCTAGAAACTGTATTTTTGTCGATTTTTATTGAATTTGAACTATATTTCAACGTTTTTTGATGGTTCTGAGCCACCAGACACACTTAAAGCATGCAGAATCGACTCAGAATAGGAAAAGGAGACGTTTAGGTCAATTTTATGCATTCTGGCGTTCGTAGACACAAGAAAACTGTTAAAATTCTTCAGAAACGTCACTTTTGAAGTGTTTTCTTGTACTTTTAAGCCAATCAGATACCCAACGGCCTCGGAAAGTGCAACGAAACCATCAAATTTTAGCTAGAAACTGTATTTTTGTCGATTTTTATTGAATTTGAACTATATTTCAACGTTTTTTGATGGTTCTGAGCCACCAAACACACTTAAAGCATGCAGAATCGACTCAGAATAGGAAAGGGAGACGTTTAGGTCAATTTTATGCATTATGGCGTTCGTAGATACAAGAAAACTGTTAAAATTCTTCAGAAACGTCACTTTTGAAGTGTTTTCTTGTACTTTTAAGCCAATCAGATACCCTACGGGCTCGGAAAGTGCAACGAAACCATCAAATTTTAGCTAGAAACTGTATTTTTGTCGATTTT
Organism: Zophobas morio; assembly: GCF_036711695.1. NCBI lineage: Eukaryota > Metazoa > Arthropoda > Insecta > Coleoptera > Tenebrionidae > Zophobas > Zophobas morio. Next base: position 268,260 of record NW_026972233.1, read on the forward strand.
TATTGAATTTGAACTATATTTCAACGTTTTTTGATGGTTCTGAGCCACCAAAAACACTTAAAGCATGCAGAATCGACTCAGAATAGGAAAAGGAGACGTTTAGGTCAATTTTATGCATTCTGGCGTTCGTAGATACAAGAAAACTGTTAAAATTCTTCAGAAACGTCACTTTTGAAGTGTTTTCTTGTACTTTTAAGCCAATCAGATACCCTACGGGCTCGGAAAGTGCAACGAAACCATCAAATTTTAGCTAGAAACTGTATTTTTGTCGATTTTTATTGAATTTGAACTATATTTCAACGTTTTTTGATGGTTCTGAGCCACCAAACACACTTAAAGCATCCAGAATCGACTCAGAATAGGAAAAGGAGACGTTTAGGTCAATTTTATGCATTCTGGCGTTCGTAGATACAAGAAAACTGTTAAAATTCTTCAGAAACGTCACTTTTGAAGTGGTTTCTTGTACTTTTAAGCCAATCAGATACCCTACGGGCTCGGAAAGTGCAACGAAACCATCAAATTTTAGCTAGAAACTGTATTTTTGTCGATTTTTATTGAATTTGAACTATATTTCAACGTTTTTTGATGGTTCTGAGCCACCAAACACACTTAAAGCATGCAGAATCGACTCAGAATAGGAAAAGGAGACGTTTAGGTCAATTTTATGCATTCTGGCGTTCGTAGATACAAGAAAACTGTTAAAATTCTTCAGAAACGTCACTTTTGAAGTGTTTTCTTGTACTTTTAAGCCAATCAGATACCCTACGGGCTCGGAAAGTGCAACGAAACCATCAAATTTTAGCTAGAAACTGTATTTTTGTCGATTTTTATTGAATTTGAACTATATTTCAACGTTTTTTGATGGTTCTGAGCCACCAGACACACTTAAAGCATGCAGAATCGACTCAGAATAGGAAAAGGAGACGTTTAGGTCAATTTTATGCATTCTGGCGTTCGTAGACACAAGAAAACTGTTAAAATTCTTCAGAAACGTCACTTTTGAAGTGTTTTCTTGTACTTTTAAGCCAATCAGATACCCAACGGGCTCGGAAAGTGCAACGAAACCATCAAATTTTAGCTAGAAACTGTATTTTTGTCGATTTTTATTGAATTTGAACTATATTTCAACATTTTTTGATGGTTCTGAGCCACCAAACACACTTAAAGCATGCAGAATCGACTCAGAATAGGAAAAGGAGACGTTTAGGTCAATTTTATGCATTATGGCGTTCGTAGATACAAGAAAACTGTTAAAATTCTTCAGAAACGTCACTTTTGAAGTGTTTTCTTGTACTTTTAAGCCAATCAGATACCCTACGGGCTCGGAAAGTGCAACGAAACCATCAAATTTTAGCTAGAAACTGTATTTTTGTCGATTTTTATTGAATTTGAACTATATTTCAACGTTTTTTGATGGTTCTGAGCCACCAAAAACACTTAAAGCATGCAGAATCGACTCAGAATAGGAAAAGGAGACGTTTAGGTCAATTTTATGCATTCTGGCGTTCGTAGATACAAGAAAACTGTTAAAATTCTTCAGAAACGTCACTTTTGAAGTGTTTTCTTGTACTTTTAAGCCAATCAGATACCCTACGGGCTCGGAAAGTGCAACGAAACCATCAAATTTTAGCTAGAAACTGTATTTTTGTCGATTTTTATTGAATTTGAACTATATTTCAACGTTTTTTGATGGTTCTGAGCCACCAAACACACTTAAAGCATGCAGAATCGACTCAGAATAGGAAAAGGAGACGTTTAGGTCAATTTTATGCATTCTGGCGTTCGTAGATACAAGAAAACTGTTAAAATTCTTCAGAAACGTCACTTTTGAAGTGTTTTCTTGTACTTTTAAGCCAATCAGATACCCTACGGGCTCGGAAAGTGCAACGAAACCATCAAATTTTAGCTTGAAACTGTATTTTTGTCGATTTTTATTGAATTTGAACTATATTTCAACGTTTTTTGACGGTTCTGAGCCACCAAACACACTTAAAGCATGCAGAATCGACTCAGAATAGGAAAAGGAGACGTTTAGGTCAATTTTATGCATTCTGGCGTTCGTAGATACAAGAAAACTGTTAAAATTCTTCAGAAACGTCACTTTTGAAGTGTTTTCTTGTACTTTTAAGCCAATCAGATACCCTACGGGCTCGGAAAGTGCAACGAAACCATCAAATTTTAGCTAGAAACTGTATTTTTGTCGATTTTTATTGAATTTGAACTATATTTCAACGTTTTTTGATGGTTCTGAGCCACCAAACACACTTAAAGCATGCAGAATCGACTCAGAATAGGAAAAGGAGACGTTTAGGTCAATTTTATGCATTCTGGCGTTCGTAGATACAAGAAAACTGTTAAAATTCTTCAGAAACGTCACTTTTGAAGTGTTTTCTTGTACTTTTAAGCCAATCAGATACCCTACGGGCTCGGAAAATGCAACGAAACCATCAAATTTTAGCTAGAAACTGTATTTTTGTCGATTTTTATTGAATTTGAACTATATTTCAACGTTTTTTGATGGTTCTGAGCCACCAAACACACTTAAAGCATGCAGAATCGACTCAGAATAGGAAAAGGAGACGTTTAGGTCAATTTTATGCATTCTGGCGTTCGTAGATACAAGAAAACTGTTAAAATTCTTCAGAAACGTCACTTTTGAAGTGTTTTCTTGTACTTTTAAGCCAATCAGATACCCTACGGGCTCGGAAAGTGCAACGAAACCATCAAATTTTAGCTAGAAACTGTATTTTTGTCGATTTTTATTGAATTTGAACTATATTTCAACGTTTTTTGATGGTTCTGAGCCACCAAACACACTTAAAGCATGCAGAATCGACTCAGAATAGGAAAAGGAGACGTTTAGGTCAATTTTATGCATTCTGGCGTTCGTAGATACAAGAAAACTGTTAAAATTCTTCAGAAACGTCACTTTTGAAGTGTTTTCTTGTACTTTTAAGCCAATCAGATACCCAACGGGCTCGGAAAGTGCAACGAAACCATCAAATTTTAGCTAGAAACTGTATTTTTGTCGATTTTTATTGAATTTGAACTATATTTCAACGTTTTTTGATGGTTCTGAGCCACCAAACACACTTAAAGCATGCAGAATCGACTCAGAATAGGAAAAGGAGACGTTTAGGTCAATTTTATGCATTCTGGCGTTCGTAGATACAAGAAAACTGTTAAAATTCTTCAGAAACGTCACTTTTGAAGTGTTTTCTTGTACTTTTAAGCCAATCAGATACCCTACGGGCTCGGAAAGTGCAACGAAACCATAAAATTTTAGCTAGAAACTGTATTTTTGTCGATTTTTATTGAATTTGAACTATATTTCAACGTTTTTTGATGGTTCTGAGCCACCAAACACACTTAAAGCATGCAGAATCGACTCAGAATAGGAAAAGGAGACGTTTAGGTCAATTTTATGCATTCTGGCGTTCGTAGATACAAGAAAACTGTTAAAATTCTTCAGAAACTTCACTTTTGAAGTGTTTTCTTGTACTTTTAAGCCAATCAGATACCCTACGGGCTCGGAAAGTGCAACGAAACCATCAAATTTTAGCTAGAAACTGTATTTTTGTCGATTTTTATTGAATTTGAACTATATTTCAACGTTTTTTGATGGTTCTGAGCCACCAAACACACTTAAAGCATGCAGAATCGACTCAGAATAGGAAAAGGAGACGTTTAGGTCAATTTTATGCATTCTGGCGTTCGTAGATAAAAGAAAACTGTTAAAATTCTTCAGAAACGTCACTTTTGAAGTGTTTTCTTGTACTTTTAAGCCAATCAGATACCCTACGGGCTCGGAAAGTGCAACCAAACCATCAAATTTTAGCTAGAAACTGTATTTTTGTCGATTTTTATTGAATTTGAACCATATTTCAACGTTTTTTGATGGTTCTGAGCCACCAAACACACTTAAAGCATGCAGAATCGACTCAGAATAGGAAAAGGAGACGTTTAGGTCAATTTTATGCATTCTGGCGTTCGTAGATACAAGAAAACTGTTAAAATTCTTCAGAAACGTCACTTTTGAAGTGTTTTCTTGTACTTTTAAGCCAATCAGATACCCTACGGGCTCGGAAAGTGCAACGAAACCATCAAATTTTAGCTAGAAACTGTATTTTTGTCGATTTTTATTGAATTTGAACTATATTTCAACGTTTTTTGATGGTTCTCAGCCACCAAACACACTTAAAGCATGCAGAATCGACTCAGAATAGGAAAAGGAGACGTTTAGGTCAATTTTATGCATTCTGGCGTTCGTAGATACAAGAAAACTGTTAAAATTCTTCAGAAACGTCACTTTTGAAGTGTTTTCTTGTACTTTTAAGCCAATCAGATACCCAACGGGCTCGGAAAGTGCAACGAAACCATCAAATTTTAGCTAGAAACTGTATTTTTGTCGATTTTTATTGAATTTGAACTATATTTCAACGTTTTTTGATGGTTCTGAGCCACCAAACACACTTAAAGCATGCAGAATCGACTCAGAATAGGAAAAGGAGACGTTTAGGTCAATTTTATGCATTCTGGCGTTCGTAGATACAAGAAAACTGTTAAAATTCTTCAGAAACGTCACTTTTGAAGTGTTTTCTTGGACTTTTAAGCCAATCAGATACCCAACGGGCTCGGAAAGTGCAACGAAACCATCAAATTTTAGCTAGACTCTGTATTTTTGTCGATTTTTATTGAATTTGAACTATATTTCAACGTTTTTTGATGGTTCTGAGCCACCAAACAGACTTAAAGCATGCAGAATCGACTCAGAATAGGAAAAGGAGACGTTTAGGTCAATTTTATGCATTCTGGCGTTCGTAGATACAAGAAAACTGTTAAAATTCTTCAGAAACGTCACTTTTGAAGTGTTTTCTTGTACTTTTAAGCCAATCAGATACCCTACGGGCTCGGAAAGTGCAACGAAACCATCAAATTTTAGCTAGAAACTGTATTTTTGTCGATTTTTATTGAATTTGAACTATATTTCAACGTTTTTTGATGGTTCTGAGCCACCAAACACACTTAAAGCATGCAGAATCGACTCAGAATAGGAAAAGGAGACGTTTAGGTCAATTTTATGCATTCTGGCGTTCGTAGATACAAGAAAACTGTTAAAATTCTTCAGAAACGTCACTTTTGAAGTGTTTTCTTGTACTTTTAAGCCAATCAGATATCCTACGGGCTCGGAAAGTGCAACGAAACCATCAAATTTTAGCTAGAAACTGTATTTTTGTCGATTTTTATTGAATTTGAACTATATTTCAACGTTTTTTGATGGTTCTGAGCCACCAAACACACTTAAAGCATGCAGAATCGACTCAGAATAGGAAAAGGAGACGTTTAGGTCAATTTTATGCATTCTGGCGTTCGTAGATACAAGAAAACTGTTAAAATTCTTCAGAAACGTCACTTTTGAAGTGTTTTCTTGTACTTTTAAGCCAATCAGATACCCTACGGGCTCGGAAAGTGCAACGAAACCATCAAATTTTAGCTAGAAACTGTATTTTTGTCGATTTTTATTGAATTTGAACTATATTTCAACGTTTTTTGATGGTTCTGAGCCACCAAACACACTTAAAGCATGCAGAATCGATTCAGAATAGGAAAAGGAGACGTTTAGGTCAATTTTATGCATTCTGGCGTTCGTAGATACAAGAAAACTGTTAAAATTCTTCAGAAACGTCACTTTTGAAGTGTTTTCTTGTACTTTTAAGCCAATCAGATACCCTACGGGCTCGGAAAGTGCAACGAAACCATCAAATTTTAGCTAGAAACCGTATTTTTGTCGATTTTTATTGAATTTGAACTATATTTCAACGTTTTTTGATGGTTCTGAGCCACCAAACACACTTAAAGCATGCAGAATCGACTCAGAATAGGAAAAGGAGACGTTTAGGTCAATTTTATGCATTCTGGCGTTCGTAGATACAAGAAAACTGTTAAAATTCTTCAGAAACGTCACTTTTGAAGTGTTTTCTTGTACTTTTAAGCCAATCAGATACCCAACGGGCTCGGAAAGTGCAACGAAACCATCAAATTTTAGCTAGAAACCTTATTTTTGTCGATTTTTATTGAATTTGAACTATATTTCAACGTTTTTTGATGGTTCTGAGCCACCAAACGCACTTAAAGCATGCAGAATCGACTCAGAATAGGAAAAGGAGATGTTTAGGTCAATTTTATGCATTCTGGCGTTCGTAGATACAAGAAAACTGTTAAAATTCTTCAGAAACGTCACTTTTGAAGTGTTTTCTTGTACTTTTAAGCCAATCAGATACCCTACGGGCTCGGAAAGTGCAACGAAACCATCAAATTTTAGCTAGAAACTGTATTTTTGTCGATTTTTATTGAATTTGAACTATATTTCAACGTTTTTTGATGGTTCTGAGCCACCAAACACACTTAAAGCATGCAGAATCGACTCAGAATAGGAAAAGGAGACGTTTAGGTCAATTTTATGCATTCTGGCGTTCGTAGATACAAGAAAACTGTTAAAATTCTTCAGAAACGTCACTTTTGAAGTGTTTTCTTGTACTTTTAAGCCAATCAGATACCCTACGGGCTCGGAAAGTGCAACGAAACCATCAAATTTTAGCTAGAAACTGTATTTTTGTCGATTTTTATTGAATTTGAACTATATTTCAACGTTTTTTGATGGTTCTGAGCCACCAAACACACTTAAAGCATGCAGAATCGACTCAGAATAGGAAAAGGAGACGTTTAGGTCAATTTTATGCATTCTGGCGTTCGTAGATACAAGAAAACTGTTAAAATTCTTCAGAAACGTCACTTTTGAAGTGTTTTCTTGTACTTTTAAGCCAATCAGATACCCTACGGGCTCGGAAAGTGCAACGAAACCATCAAATTTTAGCTAGAAACTGTATTTTTGTCGATTTTTATTGAATTTGAACTATATTTCAACGTTTTTTGATGGTTCTGAGCCACCAAACACACTTAAAGCATGCAGAATCGACTCAGAATAGGAAAAGGAGACGTTTAGGTCAATTTTATGCATTCTGGCGTTCGTAGATACAAGAAAACTGTTAAAATTCTTCAGAAACGTCACTTTTGAAGTGTTTTCTTGTACTTTTAACCCAATCAGATACCCTACGGGCTCGGAAAGTGCAACGAAACCATCAAATTTTAACTAGAAACTGTATTTTTGTCGATTTTTATTTAATTTGAACTATATTTCAACGTTTTTTGATGGTTCTGAGCCACCAAACACACTTAAAGCATGCAGAATCGACTCAGAATAGGAAAAGGAGACGTTTAGGTCAATTTTATGCATTCTGGCGTTCGTAGATACAAGAAAACTGTTAAAATTCTTCAGAAACGTCACTTTTGAAGTGTTTTCTTGTACTTTTAAGCCAATCAGATACCCTACGGGCTCGGAAAGTGCAACGAAACCATCAAATTTTAGCTAGAAACTGTATTTTTGTCGATTTTTATTGAATTTGAACTATATTTCAACGTTTTTTGATGGTTCTGAGCCACCAAACACACTTAAAGCATGCAGAATCGACTCAGAATAGGAAAAGGAGACGTTTAGGTCAATTTTATGCATTCTGGCGTTCGTAGATACAAGAAAACTGTTAAAATTCTTCAGAAACGTCACTTTTGAAGTGTTTTCTTGTACTTTTAAGCCAATCAGATACCCTACGGGCTCGGAAAGTGCAACGAAACCATCAAATTTTAGCTAGAAGCTGTATTTTTGTCGATTTTTATTGAATTTGAACTATATTTCAACGTTTTTTGATGGTTCTGAGCCACCAAACACACTTAAAGCATGAAGAATCGACTCAGAATAGGAAAAGGAGACGTTTAGGTCAATTTTATGCATTCTGGCGTTCGTAGATACAAGAAAACTGTTAAAATTCTTCAGAAACGTCACTTTTGAAGGGTTTTCTTGTACTTTTAAGCCAATCAGATACCCTACGGGCTCGGAAAGTGCAACGAAACCATCAAATTTGAGCTAGAAACTGTATTTTTGTCGATTTTTATTGAATTTGAACTATATTTCAACGTTTTTTGATGGTTCTGAGCCACCAAACACACTTAAAGCATGCAGAATCGACTCAGAATAGGAAAAGGAGACGTTTAGGTCAATTTTATGCATTCTGGCGTTCGTAGATACAAGAAAACTGTTAAAATTCTTCAGAAACGTCACTTTTGAAGTGTTTTCTTGTACTTTTAAGCCAATCAGATACCCTACGGGCTCGGAAAGTGCAACGAAACCATCAAATTTTAGCTAGAAACTGTATTTTTGTCGATTTTTATTGAATTTGAACTATATTTCAACGTTTTTTGATGGTTCTGAGCCACCAAACACACTTAAAGCATGCAGAATCGACTCAGAATAGGAAAAGGAGACGTTTAGGTCAATTTTATGCATTCTGGCGTTCGTAGATACAAGAAAACTGTTAAAATTCTTCAGAAACGTCACTTTTGAAGTGTTTTATTGTACTTTTAAGCCAATCAGATACCCTACGGGCTCGGAAAGTGCAACGAAACCATCAAATTTTAGCTAGAAACTGTATTTTTGTCGATTTTTATTGAATTTGAACTATATTTCAACGTTTTTTGATGGTTCTGAGCCACCAAACACACTTAAAGCATGCAGAATCGACTCAGAATAGGAAAAGGAGACGTTTAGGTCAATTTTATGCATTCTGGCGTTCGTAGATACAAGAAAACTGTTAAAATTCTTCAGAAACGTCACTTTTGAAGTGTTTTCTTGTACTTTTAAGCCAATCAGATACCCTACGGGCTCGGAAAGTGCAACGAAACCATCAAATTTTAGCTAGAAACTGTATTTTTGTCGATTTTTATTGAATTTGAACTATATTTCAACGTTTTTTGATGGTTCTGAGCCACCAAACACACTTAAAGCATGCAGAATCGACTCAGAATAGGAAAAGGAGACGTTTAGGTCAATTTTATGCATTCTGGCGTTCGTAGATACAAGAAAACTGTTAAAATTCTTCAGAAACGTCACTTTTGAAGTGTTTTCTTGTACTTTTAAGCCAATCAGATACCCTACGGGCTCGGAAAGTGCAACGAAACCATCAAATTTTAGCTAGAAACTGTATTTTTGTCGATTTTTATTGAATTTGAACTATATTTCAACGTTTTTTGATGGTTCTGAGCCACCAAACACACTTAAAGCATGCAGAATCGACTCAGAATAGGAAAAGGAGACGTTTAGGTCAATTTTATGCATTCTGGCGTTCGTAGATACAAGAAAACTGTTAAAATTCTTCAGAAACGTCACTTTTGAAGTGTTTTCTTGTACTTTTAAGCCAATCAGATACCCTACGGGCTCGAAAAGTGCAACGAAGCCATCAAATTTTAGCTAGAAACTGTATTTTTGTCGATTTTTATTGAATTTGAACTATATTTCAACGTTTTTTGATGGTTCTGAGCCACCAAACACACTTAAAGCATGCAGAATCGACTCAGAATAGGAAAAGGAGACGTTTAGGTCAATTTTATGCATTCTGGCGTTCGTAGATACAAGAAAACTGTTAAAATTCTTCAGAAACGTCACTTTTGAAGTGTTTTCTTCTACTTTTAAGCCAATCAGATACCCTACGGGCTCGGAAAGTGCAACGAAACCATCAAATTTTAGCTAGAAACTGTATTTTTGTCGATTTTTATTGAATTTGAACTATATTTCAACGTTTTTTGATGGTTCTGAGCCACCAAACACACTTAAAGCATGCAGAATCGACTCAGAATAGGAAAAGGAGACGTTTAGGTCAATTTTATGCATTCTGGCGTTCGTAGATACAAGAAAACTGTTAAAATTCTTCAGAAACGTCACTTTTGAAGTGTTTTCTTGTACTTTTAAGCCAATCAGATACCCTACGGGCTCGGAAAGTGCAACGAAACCATCAAATTTTAGCTAGAAACTGTATTTTTGTCGATTTTTATTGAATTTGAACTATATTTCAACGTTTTTTGATGGTTCTGAGCCACCAAACACACTTAAAGCATGCAGAATCGACTCAGAATAGGAAAAGGAGACGTTTAGGTCAATTTTATGCATTCTGGCGTTCGTAGATACAAGAAAACTGTTAAAATTCTTCAGAAACGTCACTTTTGAAGTGTTTTCTTGTACTTTTAAGCCAATCAGATACCCTACGGGCTCGAAAAGTGCAACGAAACCATCAAATTTTAGCTAGAAACTGTATTTTTGTCGATTTTTATTGAATTTGAACTATATTTCAACGTTTTTTGATGGTTCTGAGCCACCAAACACACTTAAAGCATGCAGAATCGACTCAGAATAGGAAAAGGAGACGTTTAGGTCAATTTTATGCATTCTGGCGTTCGTAGATACAAGAAAACTGTTAAAATTCTTCAGAAACGTCACTTTTGAAGTGTTTTCTTGTACTTTTAAGCCAATCAGATACCCTACGGGCTCGGAAAGTGCAACGAAACCATCAAATTTTAGCTAGAAACTGTATTTTTGTCGATTTTTATTGAATTTGAACTATATTTCAACGTTTTTTGATGGTTCTGAGCCACCAAACACACTTAAAGCATGCAGAATCGACTCAGAATAGGAAAAGGAGACGTTTAGGTCAATTTTATGCATTCTGGCGTTCGTAGATACAAGAAAACTGTTAAAATTCTTCAGAAACGTCACTTTTGAAGTGTTTTCTTGTACTTTTAAGCCAATCAGATACCCTACGGGCTCGGAAAGTGCAACGAAACCATCAAATTTTAGCTAGAAACTGTATTTTTGTCGATTTTTATTGAATTTGAACTATATTTCAACGTTTTTTGATGGTTCTGAGCCACCAAACACACTTAAAGCATGCAGAATCGACTCAGAATAGGAAAAGGAGACGTTTAGGTCAATTTTATGCATTCTGGCGTTCGTAGATACAAGAAAACTGTTAAAATTCTTCAGAAACGTCACTTTTGAAGTGTTTTCTTGTACTTTTAAGCCAATCAGATACCCTACGGGCTCGGAAAGTGCAACGAAACCATCAAATTTTAGCTAGAAACTGTATTTTTGTCGATTTTTATTGAATTTGAACTATATTTCAACGTTTTTTGATGGTTCTGAGCCACCAAACACACTTAAAGCATGCAGAATCGACTCAGAATAGGAAAAGGAGACGTTTAGGTCAATTTTATGCATTCTGGCGTTCGTAGATACAAGAAAACTGTTAAAATTCTTCAGAAACGTCACTTTTGAAGTGTTTTCTTGTACTTTTAAGCCAATCAGATACCCTACGGGCTCGGAAAGTGCAACGAAACCATCAAATTTTAGCTAGAAACTGTATTTTTGTCGATTTTTATTGAATTTGAACTATATTTCAACGTTTTTTGATGGTTCTGAGCCACCAAACACACTTAAAGCATGCAGAATCGACTCAGAATAGGAAAAGGAGACGTTTAGGTCAATTTTATGCATTCTGGCGTTCGTAGATACAAGAAAACTGTTAAAATTCTTCAGAAACGTCACTTTTGAAGTGTTTTCTTGTACTTTTAAGCCAATCAGATACCCTACGGGCTCGGAAAGTGCAACGAAACCATCAAATTTTAGCTAGAAACTGTATTTTTGTCGATTTTTATTGAATTTGAACTATATTTCAACGTTTTTTGATGGTTCTGAGCCACCAAACACACTTAAAGCATGCAGAATCGACTCAGAATAGGAAAAGGAGACGTTTAGGTCAATTTTATGCATTCTGGCGTTCGTAGATACAAGAAAACTGTTAAAATTCTTCAGAAACGTCACTTTTGAAGTGTTTTCTTGTACTTTTAAGCCAATCAGATACCCTACGGGCTCGGAAAGTGCAACGAAACCATCAAATTTTAGCTAGAAACTGTATTTTTGTCGATTTTTATTGAATTTGAACTATATTTCAACGTTTTTTGATGGTTCTGAGCCACCAAACACACTTAAAGCATGCAGAATCGACTCAGAATAGGAAAAGGAGACGTTTAGGTCAATTTTATGCATTCTGGCGTTCGTAGATACAAGAAAACTGTTAAAATTCTTCAGAAACGTCACTTTTGAAGTGTTTTCTTGTACTTTTAAGCCAATCAGATACCCTACGGGCTCGGAAAGTGCAACGAAACCATCAAATTTTAGCTAGAAACTGTATTTTTGTCGATTTTTATTGAATTTGAACTATATTTCAACGTTTTTTGATGGTTCTGAGCCACCAAACACACTTAAAGCATGCAGAATCGACTCAGAATAGGAAAAGGAGACGTTTAGGTCAATTTTATGCATTCTGGCGTTCGTAGATACAAGAAAACTGTTAAAATTCTTCAGAAACGTCACTTTTGAAGTGTTTTCTTGTACTTTTAAGCCAATCAGATACCCTACGGGCTCGGAAAGTGCAACGAAACCATCAAATTTTAGCTAGAAACTGTATTTTTGTCGATTTTTATTGAATTTGAACTATATTTCAACGTTTTTTGATGGTTCTGAGCCACCAAACACACTTAAAGCATGCAGAATCGACTCAGAATAGGAAAAGGAGACGTTTAGGTCAATTTTATGCATTCTGGCGTTCGTAGATACAAGAAAACTGTTAAAATTCTTCAGAAACGTCACTTTTGAAGTGTTTTCTTGTACTTTTAAGCCAATCAGATACCCTACGGGCTCGGAAAGTGCAACGAAACCATCAAATTTTACCTAGAAACTGTATTTTTGTCGATTTTTATTGAATTTGAACTACATTTCAACGTTTTTTGATGGTTCTGAGCCACCAAACACACTTAAAGCATGCAGAATCGACTCAGAATAGGAAAAGGAGACGTTTAGGTCAATTTTATGCATTCTGGCGTTCGTAGATACAAGAAAACTGTTAAAATTCTTCAGAAACGTCACTTTTGAAGTGTTTTCTTGTACTTTGAAGCCAATCAGATACCCTACGGGCTCGGAAAGTGCAACGAAACCATCAAATTTTAGCTAGAAACTGTATTTTTGTCGATTTTTATTGAATTTGAACTATATTTCAACGTTTTTTGATGGTTCTGAGCCACCAAACACACTTAAAGCATGCAGAATCGACTCAGAATAGGAAAAGGAGACGTTTAGGTCAATTTTATGCATTCTGGCGTTCGTAGATACAAGAAAACTGTTAAAATTCTTCAGAAACGTCACTTTTGAAGTGTTTTCTTGTACTTTTAAGCCAATCAGATACCCTACGGGCTCGGAAAGTGCAACGAAACCATCAAATTTTAGCTAGAAACTGTATTTTTGTCGATTTTTATTGAATTTGAACTATATTTCAACGTTTTTTGATGGTTCTGAGCCACCAAACACACTTAAAGCATGCAGAATCGACTCAGAATAGGAAAAGGAGACGTTTAGGTCAATTTTATGCATTCTGGCGTTCGTAGATACAAGAAAACTGTTAAAATTCTTCAGAAACGTCACTTTTGAAGTGTTTTCTTGTACTTTTAAGCCAATCAGATACCCTACGGGCTCGGAAAGTGCAACGAAACCATCAAATTTTAGCTAGAAACTGTATTTTATTTTTGTCGATTTTTATTGAATTTGAACTATATTTCAACGTTTTTTGATGGTTCTGAGCCACCAAACACACTTAAAGCATGCAGAATCGACTCAGAATAGGAAAAGGAGACGTTTAGGTCAATTTTATGCATTCTGGCGTTCGTAGATACAAGAAAACTGTTAAAATTCTTCAGAAACGTCACTTTTGAAGTGTTTTCTTGTACTTTTAAGCCAATCAGATACCCTACGGGCTCGGAAAGTGCAACGAAACCATCAAATTTTAGCTAGAAACTGTATTTTTGTCGATTTTTATTGAATTTGAACTATATTTCAACGTTTTTTGATGGTTCTGAGCCACCAAACACACTTAAAGCATGCAGAATCGACTCAGAATAGGAAAAGGAGACGTTTAGGTCAATTTTATGCATTCTGGCGTTCGTAGATACAAGAAAACTGTTAAAATTCTTCAGAAACGTCACTTTTGAAGTGTTTTCTTGTACTTTTAAGCCAATCAGATACCCTACGGGCTCGGAAAGTGCAACGAAACCATCAAATTTTACCTAGAAACTGTATTTTTGTCGATTTTTATTGAATTTGAACTATATTTCAACGTTTTTTGATGGTTCTGAGCCACCAAACACACTTAAAGCATGCAGAATCGACTCAGAATAGGAAAAGGAGACGTTTAGGTCAATTTTATGCATTCTGGCGTTCGTAGATACAAGAAAACTGTTAAAATTCTTCAGAAACGTCACTTTTGAAGTGTTTTCTTGTACTTTTAAGCCAATCAGATACCCTACGGGCTCGGAAAGTGCAACGAAACCATCAAATTTTAGCTAGAAACTGTATTTTTGTCGATTTTTATTGAATTTGAACTATATTTCAACGTTTTTTGATGGTTCTGAGCCACCAAACACACTTAAAGCATGCAGAATCGACTCAGAATAGGAAAAGGAGACGTTTAGGTCAATTTTATGCATTCTGGCGTTCGTAGATACAAGAAAACTGTTAAAATTCTTCAGAAACGTCACTTTTGAAGTGTTTTCTTGTACTTTTAAGCCAATCAGATACCCTACGGGCTCGGAAAGTGCAACGAAACCATCAAATTTTAGCTAGAAACTGTATTTTTGTCGATTTTTATTGAATTTGAACTATATTTCAACGTTTTTTGATGGTTCTGAGCCACCAAACACACTTAAAGCATGCAGAATCGACTCAGAATAGGAAAAGGAGACGTTTAGGTCAATTTTATGCATTCTGGCGTTCGTAGATACAAGAAAACTGTTAAAATTCTTCAGAAACGTCACTTTTGAAGTGTTTTCTTGTACTTTTAAGCCAATCAGATACCCTACGGGCTCGGAAAGTGCAACGAAACCATCAAATTTTAGCTAGAAACTGTATTTTAGTCGATTTTTATTGAATTTGAACTATATTTCAACGTTTTTTGATGGTTCTGAGCCACCAAACACACTTAAAGCATGCAGAATCGACTCAGAATAGGAAAAGGAGACGTTTAGGTCAATTTTATGCATTCTGGCGTTCGTAGATACAAGAAAACTGTTAAAATTCTTCAGAAACGTCACTTTTGAAGTGTTTTCTTGTACTTTTAAGCCAATCAGATACCCTACGGGCTCGGAAAGTGCAACGAAACCATCAAATTTTAGCTAGAAACTGTATTTTTGTCGATTTTTATTGAATTTGAACTATATTTCAACGTTTTTTGATGGTTCTGGGCCACCAAACACACTTAAAGCATGCAGAATCGACTCAGAATAGGAAAAGGAGACGTTTAGGTCAATTTTATGCATTCTGGCGTTCGTAGATACAAGAAAGCTGTTAAAATTCTTCAGAAACGTCACTTTTGAAGTGTTTTCTTGTACTTTTAAGCCAATCAGATACCCTACGGGCTCGGAAAGTGCAACGAAACCATCAAATTTTAGTTAGAAACTGTATTTTTGTCGATTTTTATTGAATTTGAACTATATTTCAACGTTTTTTGATGGTTCTGAGCCACCAAACACACTTAAAGCATGCAAATCGACTCAGAATAGGAAAAAGGAGACGTTTAGGTCAATTTTATGCATTCTGGCGTTCGTAGATACAAGAAAACTGTTAAAATTCTTCAGAAACGTCACTTTTGAAGTGTTTTCTTGTACTTTTAAGCCAATCAGATACCCTACGGGCTCGGAAAGTGCAACGAAACCATCAAATTTTAGCTAGAAACTGTATTTTTGTCGATTTTTATTGAATTTGAACTATATTTCAACGTTTTTTGATGGTTCTGAGCCACCAATCACACTTAAAGCATGCAGAATCGACTCAGAATAGGAAAAGGAGACGTTTAGGTCAATTTTATGCATTCTGGCGTTCGTAGATACAAGAAAACTGTTAAAATTCTTCAGAAACGTCACTTTTGAAGTGTTTTCTTGTACTTTTAAGCCAATCAGATACCCTACGGGCTCGGAAAGTGCAACGAAACCATCAAATTTTAGCTAGAAACTGTATTTTTGTCGATTTTTATTGAATTTGAACTATATTTCAAGGTTTTTTGATGGTTCTGAGCCACCAAACACACTTAAAGCATGCAGAATCGACTCAGAATAGGAAAAGGAGACGTTTAGGTCAATTTTATGCATTCTGGCGTTCGTAGATACAAGAAAACTGTTAAAATTCTTCAGAAACGTCACTTTTGAAGTGTTTTCTTGTACTTTAAGCCAATCAGATACCCTACGGGCTCGGAAAGTGCAACGAAACCATCAAATTTTAGCTAGAAACTGTATTTTTGTCGATTTTTATTGAATTTGAACTATATTTCAACGTTTTTTGATGGTTCTGAGCCACCAAACACACTTAAAGCATGCAGAATCGACTCAGAATAGGAAAAGGAGACGTTTAGGTCAATTTTATGCATTCTGGCGTTCGTAGATACAAGAAAACTGTTAAAATTCTTCAGAAACGTCACTTTTGAAGTGTTTTCTTGTACTTTTAAGCCAATCAGATACCCTACGGGCTCGGAAAGTGCAACGAAACCATCAAATTTTAGCTAGAAACTGTATTTTTGTCGATTTTTATTGAATTTGAACTATATTTCAACGTTTTTTGATGGTTCTGAGCCACCAAACACACTTAAAGCATGCAGAATCGACTCAGAATAGGAAAAGGAGACGTTTAGGTCAATTTTATGCATTCTGGCGTTCGTAGATACAAGAAAACTGTTAAAATTCTTCAGAAACGTCACTTTTGAAGTGTTTTCTTGTACTTTTAAGCCAATCAGATACCCTACGGGCTCGGAAAGTGCAACGAAACCATCAAATTTTAGCTAGAAACTGTATTTTTGTCGATTTTTATTGAATTTGAACTATATTTCAACGTTTTTTGATGATTCTGAGCCACCAAAGACACTTAAAGCATGCAGAATCGACTCAGAATAGGAAAAGGAGACGTTTAGGTCAATTTTATGCATTCTGGCGTTCGTAGATACAAGAAAACTGTTAAAATTCTTCAGAAACGTCACTTTTGAAGTGTTTTCTTGTACTTTTAAGCCAATCAGATACCCTACGGGCTCGGAAAGTGCAACGAAACCATCAAATTTTAGCTAGAAACTGTATTTTTGTCGATTTTTATTGAATTTGAACTATATTTCAACGTTTTTTGATGGTTCTGAGCCACCAAACACACTTAAAGCATGCAGAATCGACTCAGAATAGGAAAAGGAGACGTTTAGGTCAATTTTATGCATTCTGGCGTTCGTAGATACAAGAAAACTGTTAAAATTCTTCAGAAACGTCACTTTTGAAGTGTTTTCTTGTACTTTTAAGCCAATCAGATACCCTACGGGCTCGGAAAGTGCAACGAAACGATCAAATTTTAGCTAGAAACTGTATTTTTGTCGATTTTTATTGAATTTGAACTATATTTCAACGTTTTTTGATGGTTCTGAGCCACCAAACACACTTAAAGTATGCAGAATCGACTCAGAATAGGAAAAGGAGACGTTTAGGTCAATTTTATGCATTCTGGCGTTCGTAGATACAAGAAAACTGTTAAAATTCTTCAGAAACGTCACTTTTGAAGTGTTTTCTTGTACTTTTAAGCCAATCAGATACCCTACGGGCTCGGAAACTGCAACGAAACCATCAAATTTTACCTAGAAACTGTATTTTTGTCGATTTTTATTGAATTTGAACTATATTTCAACGTTTTTTGATGGTTCTGAGCCACCAAACACACCTAAAGCATGCAGAATCGACTCAGAATAGGAAAAGGAGACGTTTAGGTCAATTTTATGCATTCTGGCGTTCGTAGATACAAGAAAACTGTTAAAATTCTTCAGAAACGTCACTTTTGAAGTGTTTTCTTGTACTTTTAAGCCAATCAGATACCCTACGGGCTCGGAAAGTGCAACGAAACAATCAAATTTTAGCTAGAAACTGTATTTTTGTCGATTTTTATTGAATTTGAACTATATTTCAACGTTTTTTGATGGTTCTGAGCCACCAAACACACTTAAAGCATGCAGAATCGACTCAGAATAGGAAAAGGAGACGTTTAGGTCAATTTTATGCATTCTGGCATTCGTAGATACAAGAAAACTGTTAAAATTCTTCAGAAACGTCACTTTTGAAGTGTTTTCTTGTACTTTTAAGCCATTCAGATACCCTACGGGCTCGGAAAGTGCAACGAAACCATCAAATTTTAGCTAGAAACTGTATTTTTGTCCATTTTTATTGAATTTGAACTATATTTCAACGTTTTTTGATGGTTCTGAGCCACCAAACACACTTAAAGCATGCAGAATCGACTCAGAATAGGAAAAGGAGACGTTTAGGTCAATTTTATGCATTCTGGCGTTCGTAGATACAAGAAAACTGTTAAAATTCTTCAGAAACGTCACTTTTGAAGTGTTTTCTTGTACTTTTAAGCCACTCAGATACCCTACGGGCTCGGAAAGTGCAACGAAACCATCAAATTTTAGCTAGAAACTGTATTTTTGTCGATTTTTATTGAATTTGAACTATGTTTCAACGTTTTTTTGATGGTTCTGAGCCACCAAACACACTTAAAGCATGCAGAATCGACTCAGAATAGGAAAAGGAGACGTTTAGGTCAATTTTATGCATTCTGGCGTTCGTAGATACAAGAAAACTGTTAAAATTCTTCAGAAACGTCACTTTTGAAGTGTTTTCTTGTACTTTTAAGCCAATCAGATACCCAACGGGCTCGGAAAGTGCAACGAAACCATCAAATTTTAGCTAGAAACTGTATTTTTGTCGATTTTTTATTGAATTTGAACTATATTTCAACGTTTTTTGATGGTTCTGAGCCACCAAACACACTTAAAGCATGCAGAATCGACTCAGAATAGGAAAAGGAGACGTTTAGGTCAATTTTATGCATTCTGGCGTTCGTAGATACAAGAAAACTGTTAAAATTCTTCAGGAACGTCACTTTTGAAGTGTTTTCTTGTACTTTTAAGCCAATCAGATATCCTACGGGCTCGGAAAGTGCAACGAAACCATCAAATTTTAGCTAGAAACTGTATTTTTGTCGATTTTTATTGAATTTGAACTATATTTCAACGTTTTTTGATGGTTCTGAGCCACCAAACACACTTAAAGCATGCAGAATCGACTCAGAATAGGAAAAGGAGACGTTTAGGTCAATTTTATGCATTCTGGCGTTCGTAGATACAAGAAAACTGTTAAAATTCTTCAGGAACGTCACTTTTGAAGTGTTTTCTTGTACTTTTAAGCCAATCAGATACCCTATGGGCTCGGAAAGTGCAACGAAACCATCAAATTTTAGCTAGAAACTGTATTTTTGTCGATTTTTATTGAATTTGAACTATATTTCAACGTTTTTTGATGGTTCTTAGCCACCAAACACACTTAAAGCATGCAGAATCGACTCAGAATAGGAAAAGGAGACGTTTAGGTCAATTTTATGCATTCTGGCGTTCGTAGATACAAGAAAACTGTTAAAATTCTTCAGAAACGTCACTTTTGAAGTGTTTTCTTGTACTTTTAAGCCAATCAGATACCCAACGGGCTCGGAAAGTGCAACGAAACCATCAAATTTTAGCTAGAAACAGTATTTTTGTCGATTTTTATTGAATTTGAACTATATTTCAACGTTTTTTGATGGTTCTGAGCCACCAAACACACTTAAAGCATGCAGAATCGACTCAGAATAGGAAAAGGAGACGTTTAGGTCAATTTTATGCATTCTGGCGTTCGTAGATACAAGAAAACTGTTAAAATTCTTCAGAAACGTCACTTTTGAAGTGTTTTCTTGTACTTTTAAGCCAATCAGATACCCGACGGGCTCGGAAAGTGCAACGAAACGATCAAATTTTAGCTAGAAACTGTATTTTTGTCGATTTTTATTGAATTTGAACTATATTTCAACGTTTTTTGCTGGTTCTGAGCCACCAAACACACTTAAAGCATGCAGAATCGACTCAGAATAGGAAAAGGAGACGTTTAGGTCAATTTTATGCATTCTGGCGTTCGTAGATACAAGAAAACTGTTAAAATTCTTCAGAAACGTCACTTTTGAAGTGTTTTCTTGTACTTTTAAGCCAGTCAGATACCCTACGGGCTCGGAAAGTGCAACGAAACCATCAAATTTTAGCTAGAAACTGTATTTTTGTCGATTTTTATTGAATTTGAACTATATTTCAACGTTTTTTGATGGTTCTGAGCCACCAAACACACTTAAAGCATGCAGAATCGATTCAGAATAGGAAAAGGAGACGTTTAGGTTAATTTTATGCATTCTGGCGTTCGTAGATACAAGAAAACTGTTAAAATTCTTCAGAAACGTCACTTTTGAAGTGTTTTCTTGTACTTTTAAGCCAATCAGATACCCTACGGGCTCGGAAAGTGCAACGAAACCATCAAATTTTAGCTAGAAACTGTATTTTTGTCGATTTTTATTGAATTTGAACTATTTTTCAACGTTTTTTGATGGTTCTGAGCCACCAAACACACTTAAAGCATGCAGAATCGACTCAGAATAGGAAAAGGAGACGTTTAGGTCAATTTTATGCATTCTGGCGTTCGTAGATACAAGAAAACTGTTAAAATTCTTCAGAAACGTCACTTTTGAAGTGTTTTCTTGTACTTTTAAGCCAATCAGATACCCTACGGGCTCGGAAAGTGCAACGAAACCATCAAATTTTAGCTAGAAACTGTATTTTTGTCGATTTTTATTGAATTTGAACTATTTTTCAACGTTTTTTGATGGTTCTGAGCCACCAAACACACTTAAAGCATGCAGAATCGACTCAGAATAGGAAAAGGAGACGTTTAGGTCAATTTTATGCATTCTGGCGTTCGTAGATACAAGAAAACTGTTAAAATTCTACAGGAACGTCACTTTTGAAGTGTTTTCTTGTACTTTTAAGCCAATCAGATACCCTACGGGCTCGGAAAGTGCAACGAAACCATCAAATTTTAGCTAGAAACTGTATTTTTGTCGATTTTTATTGAATTTGAACTATATTTCAACGTTTTTTGATGGTTCTGAGCCACCAAACACACTTAAAGCATGCAGAATCGACTCAGAATAGGAAAAGGAGACGTTTAGGTCAATTTTATGCATTCTGGCGTTCGTAGATACAAGAAAACTGTTAAAATTCTTCAGAAACGTCACTTTTGAAGTGTTTTCTTGTACTTTTAAGCCAATCAGATACCCAACGGGCTCGGAAAGTGCAACGAAACCATCAAATTTTAGCTAGAAACTGTATTTTTGTCGATTTTTATTGAATTTGAACTATATTTCAACGTTTTTTGATGGTTCTGAGCCACCAAACACACTTAAAGCATGCAGAATCGACTCAGAATAGGAAAAGGAGACGTTTAGGTCAATTTTATGCATTCTGGCGTTCGTAGATACAAGAAAACTGTTAAAATTCTTCAGAAACGTCACTTTTGAAGTGTTTTCTTGTACTTTTAAGCCAATCAGATACCCTACGGGCTCGGAAAGTGCAACGAAACCATCAAATTTTAGCTAGAAACAGTATTTTTGTCGATTTTTATTGAATTTGAACTATATTTCAACGTTTTTTGATGGTTCTGAGCCACCAAACACACTTAAAGCATGCAGAATCGACTCAGAATAGGAAAAGGAGACGTTTAGGTCAATTTTATGCATTCTGGCGTTCGTAGATACAAGAAAACTGTTAAAATTCTTCAGAAACGTCACTTTTGAAGGGTTTTCTTGTACTTTTAAGCCAATCAGATACCCTACGGGCTCGGAAAGTGCAACGAAACCATCAAATTTTAGCTAGAAACTGTATTTTTGTCGATTTTTATTGAATTTGAACTATATTT
The DNA here is from genome assembly GCF_036711695.1 of Zophobas morio. NCBI lineage: Eukaryota > Metazoa > Arthropoda > Insecta > Coleoptera > Tenebrionidae > Zophobas > Zophobas morio. The sequence goes on from NW_026972233.1 coordinate 290,091, forward strand.
CAACGTTTTTTGATGGTTCTGAGCCACCAAACACACTTAAAGCATGCAGAATCGACTCAGAATAGGAAAAGGAGACGTTTAGGTCAATTTTATGCATTCTGGCGTTCGTAGATACAAGAAAACTGTTAAAATTCTTCAGAAACGTCACTTTTGAAGTGTTTTCTTGTACTTTTAAGCCAATCAGATACCCTACGGCCTCGGAAAGTGCAACGAAACCATCAAATTTTAGCTAGAAACTGTATTTTTGTCGATTTTTATTGAATTTGAACTATATTTCAACGTTTTTTGATGGTTCTGAGCCACCAAACACACTTAAAGCATGCAGAATCGACTCAGAATAGGAAAAGGAGACGTTTAGGTCAATTTTATGCATTCTGGCGTTCGTAGATACAAGAAAACTGTTAAAATTCTTCAGAAACGTCACTTTTGAAGTGTTTTCTTGTACTTTTAAGCCAATCAGATACCCTACGGGCTCGGAAAGTGCAACGTAACCATCAAATTTTAGCTAGAAACTGTATTTTTGTCGATTTTTATTGAATTTGAACTATATTTCAAGGTTTTTTGATGGTTCTGAGCCACCAAACACACTTAAAGCATGCAGAATCGACTCAGAATAGGAAAAGGAGACGTTTAGGTCAATTTTATGCATTCTGGCGTTCGTAGATACAAGAAAACTGTTAAAATTCTTCAGAAACGTCACTTTTGAAGTGTTTTCTTGTACTTTTAAGCCAATCAGATACCCTACGGGCTCGGAAAGTGCAACGAAACCATCAAATTTTAGCTAGAAACTGTATTTTTGTCGATTTTTATTGAATTTGAACTATATTTCAAAGTTTTTTGATGGTTCTGAGCCACCAAACACACTTAAAGCATGCAGAATCGACTCAGAATAGGAAAAGGAGACGTTTAGGTCAAATTTATGCATTCTGGCGTTCGTAGATACAAGAAAACTGTTAAAATTCTTCAGAAACGTCACTTTTGAAGTGTTTTCTTGTACTTTTAAGCCAATCAGATACCCAACGGGCTCGGAAAGTGCAACGAAACCATCAAATTTTAGCTAGAAACTGTATTTTTGTCGATTTTTATTGAATTTGAACTATATTTCAACGTTTTTTGATGGTTCTGAGCCACCAAACATACTTAAAGCATGCAGAATCGACTCAGAATAGGAAAAGGAGACGTTTAGGTCAATTTTATGCATTCTGGCGTTCGTAGATACAAGAAAACTGTTAAAATTCTTCAGAAACGTCACTTTTGAAGTGTTTTCTTGTACTTTTAAGCCAATCAGATACCCTACGGGCTCGGAAAGTGCAACGAAACCATCAAATTTTAGCTAGAAGCTGTATTTTTGTCGATTTTTATTGAATTTGAACTATATTTCAACGTTTTTTGATGGTTCTGAGCCACCAAACACACTTAAAGCATGCAGAATCGACTCAGAATAGGAAAAGGAGACGTTTAGGTCAATTTTATGCATTCTGGCGTTCGTAGATACAAGAAAACTGTTAAAATTCTTCAGAAACGTCACTTTTGAAGTGTTTTCTTGTACTTTTAAGCCAATCAGATACCCTACGGGCTCGGAAAGTGCAACGAAACCATCAAATTTTAGCTAGAAACTGTATTTTTGTCGATTTTTATTGAATTTGAACTATTTTTCAACGTTTTTTGATGGTTCTGAGCCACCAAACACACTTAAAGCATGCAGAATCGACTCAGAATAGGAAAAGGAGACGTTTAGGTCAATTTTATGCATTCTGGCGTTCGTAGATACAAGAAAACTGTTAAAATTCTTCAGAAACGTCACTTTTGAAGTGTTTTCTTGTACTTTTAAGCCAATCAGATACCCAACGGGCTCGGAAAGTGCAACGAAACCATCAAATTTTAGCTAGAAACTGTATTTTTGTCGATTTTTATTGAATTTGAACTATATTTCAACGTTTTTTTGATGGTTCTGAGCCACCAAACACACTTAAAGCATGCAGAATCGACTCAGAATAGGAAAAGGAGACGTTTAGGTCAATTTTATGCATTCTGGCGTTCGTAGATACAAGAAAACTGTTAAAATTCTTCAGAAACGTCACTTTTGAAGTGTTTTCTTGTACTTTTAAGCCAATCAGATACCCAACGGGCTCGGAAAGTGCAACGAAACCATCAAATTTTAGCTAGAAACTGTATTTTTGTCGATTTTTATTGAATTTGAACAATTTTTCAACGTTTTTTGATGGTTCTGAGCCACCAAACACACTTAAAGCATGCAGAATCGACTCAGAATAGGAAAAGGAGACGTTTAGGTCAATTTTATGCATTCTGGCGTTCGTAGATACAAGAAAACTGTTAAAATTCTTCAGAAACGTCACTTTTGAAGTGTTTTCTTGTACTTTTAAGCCAATCAGATACCCTACGGGCTCGGAAAGTGCAACGAAACCATCAAATTTTAGCTAGAAACTGTATTTTTGTCGATTTTTATTGAATTTGAACTATTTTTCAACGTTTTTTGATTGTTCTGAGCCACCAAACACACTTAAAGCATGCAGAATCGACTCAGAATAGGAAAAGGAGACGTTTAGGTCAATTTTATGCATTCTGGCGTTCGTAGATACAAGAAAACTGTTAAAATTCTTCAGAAACGTCACTTTTGAAGTGTTTTCTTGTACTTTTAAGCCAATCAGATACCCAACGGGCTCGGAAAGTGCAACGAAACCATCAAATTTTAGGTAGAAACTGTATTTTTGTCGATTTTTATTGAATTTGAACTATATTTCAACGTTTTTTGATGGTTCTGAGCCACCAAACACACTTAAAGCATGCAGAATCGACTCAGAATAGGAAAAAGGAGACGTTTAGGTCAATTTTATGCATTCTGGCGTTCGTAGATACAAGAAAACTGTTAAAATTCTTCAGAAACGTCACTTTTGAAGTGTTTTCTTGTACTTTTAAGCCAATCAGATACCCTACGGGCTCGGAAAGTGCAACGAAACCATCAAATTTTAGCTAGAAACTGTATTTTTGTCGATTTTTATTGAATTTGAACTATATTTCAACGTTTTTTGATGGTTCTGAGCCACCAAACACACTTAAAGCATGCAGAATCGACTCAGGATAGGAAAAGGAGACGTTTAGGTCAATTTTATGCATTCTGGCGTTCGTAGATACAAGAAAACTGTTAAAATTCTTCAGGAACGTCACTTTTGAAGTGTTTTCTTGTACTTTTAAGCCAATCAGATACCCTACGGGCTCGGAAAGTGCAACGAAACCATCAAATTTTAGCTAGAAACTGTATTTTTGTCGATTTTTATTGAATTTGAACTATATTTCAACGTTTTTTGATGGTTCTGAGCCACCAAACACACTTAAAGCATGCAGAATCGACTCAGAATAGGAAAAGGAGACGTTTAGGTCAATTTTATGCATTCTGGCGTTCGTAGATACAAGAAAACTGTTAAAATTCTTCAGAAACGTCACTTTTGAAGTGTTTTCTTGTACTTTTAAGCCAATCAGATACCCTACGGGCTCGGAAAGTGCAACGAAACCATCAAATTTTAGCTAGAAACTGTATTTTTGTCGATTTTTATTGAATTTGAACTATATTTCAACGTTTTTTGATGGTTCTGAGCCACCAAACACACTTAAAGCATGCAGAATCGACTCAGAATAGGAAAAGGAGACGTTTAGGTCAATTTTATGCATTCTGGCGTTCGTAGATACAAGAAAACTGTTAAAATTCTTCAGAAACGTCACTTTTGAAGTGTTTTCTTGTACTTTTAAGCCAATCAGATACCCTACGGGCTCGGAAAGTGCAACGAAAACATCAAATTTTAGTTAGAAACTGTATTTTTGTCGATTTTTATTGAATTTGAACTATATTTCAACGTTTTTTGATGGTTCTGAGCCACCAAACACACTTAAAGCATGCAGAATCGACTCAGAATAGGAAAAGGAGACGTTTAGGTCAATTTTATGCATTCTGGCGTTCGTAGATACAAGAAAACTGTTAAAATTCTTCAGAAACGTCACTTTTGAAGTGTTTTCTTGTACTTTTAAGCCAATCAGATACCCTACGGGCTCGGAAAGTGCAACGAAACCATCAAATTTTAGCTAGAAACTGTATTTTTGTCGATTTTTATTGAATTTGAACTATATTTCAACGTTTTTTGATGGTTCTGAGCCACCAAACACACTTAAAGCATGCAGAATCGACTCAGAATAGGAAAAGGAGACGTTTAGGTCAATTTTATGCATTCTGGCGTTCGTAGATACAAGAAAACTGTTAAAATTCTTCAGAAACGTCACTTTTGAAGTGTTTTCTTGTACTTTTAAGCCAATCAGATACCCTACGGGCTCGGAAAGTGCAACGAAACCATCAAATTTTAGCTAGAAACTGTATTTTTGTCGATTTTTATTGAATTTGAACTATATTTCAACGTTTTTTGATGGTTCTGAGCCACCAAACACACTTAAAGCATGCAGAATCGACTCAGAATAGGAAAAGGAGACGTTTAGGTCAATTTTATGCATTCTGGCGTTCGTAGATACAAGAAAACTGTTAAAATTCTTCAGAAACGTCACTTTTGAAGTGTTTTCTTGTACTTTTAAGCCAATCAGATACCCTACGGGCTCGGAAAGTGCAACGAAACCATCAAATTTTAGCTAGAAACTGTATTTTTGTCGATTTTTATTGAATTTGAACTATATTTCAACGTTTTTTGATGGTTCTGAGCCACCAAACACACTTAAAGCATGCAGAATCGACTCAGAATAGGAAAAGGAGACGTTTAGGTCAATTTTATGCATTCTGGCGTTCGTAGATACAAGAAAACTGTTAAAATTCTTCAGAAACGTCACTTTTGAAGTGTTTTCTTGTACTTTTAAGCCAATCAGATACCCTACGGGCTCGGAAAGTGCAACGAAACCATCAAATTTTAGCTAGAAACTGTATTTTTGTCGATTTTTATTGAATTTGAACTATATTTCAACGTTTTTTGATGGTTCTGAGCCACCAAACACACTTAAAGCATGCAGAATCGACTCAGAATAGGAAAAGGAGACGTTTAGGTCAATTTTATGCATTCTGGCGTTCGTAGATACAAGAAAACTGTTAAAATTCTTCAGAAACGTCACTTTTGAAGTGTTTTCTTGTACTTTTAAGCCAATCAGATACCCTACGGGCTCGGAAAGTGCAACGAAACCATCAAATTTTAGCTAGAAACTGTATTTTTGTCGATTTTTATTGAATTTGAACTATATTTCAACGTTTTTTGATGGTTCTTAGCCACCAAACACACTTAAAGCATGCAGAATCGACTCAGAATAGGAAAAGGAGACGTTTAGGTCAATTTTATGCATTCTGGCGTTCGTAGATACAAGAAAACTGTTAAAATTCTTCAGAAACGTCACTTTTGAAGTGTTTTCTTGTACTTTTAAGCCAATCAGATACCCTACGGGCTCGGAAAGTGCAACGAAACCATCAAATTTTAGTTAGAAACTGTATTTTTGTCGATTTTTATTGAATTTGAACTATATTTCAAGGTTTTTTGATGGTTCTGAGCCACCAAACACACTTAAAGCATGCAGAATCGACTCAGAATAGGAAAATGAGACGTTTAGGTCAATTTTATGCATTCTGGCGTTCGTAGATACAAGAAAACTGTTAAAATTCTTCAGAAACGTCACTTTTGAAGTGTTTTCTTGTACTTTTAAGCCAATCAGATACCCTACGGGCTCGGAAAGTGCAACGAAACCATCAAATTTTAGCTAGAAACTGTATTTTTGTCGATTTTTATTGAATTTGAACTATATTTCAACGTTTTTTGATGGTTCTGAGCCACCAAACACACTTAAAGCATGGATAATCGACTCAGAATAGGAAAAGGAGACGTTTAGGTCAATTTTATGCATTCTGGCGTTCGTAGATACAAGAAAACTGTTAAAATTCTTCAGAAACGTCACTTTTGAAGTGTTTTCTTGTACTTTTAAGCCAATCAGATACCCTACGGGCTCGGAAAGTGCAACGAAACCATCAAATTTTAGCTAGAAACTGTATTTTTGTCGATTTTTATTGAATTTGAACTATTTTTCAACGTTTTTTGATGGTTCTGAGCCACCAAACACACTTAAAGCATGCAGAATCGACTCAGAATAGGAAAAGGAGACGTTTAGGTCAATTTTATGCATTCTGGCGTTCGTAGATACAAGAAAACTGTTAAAATTCTTCAGAAACGTCACTTTTGAAGTGTTTTCTTGTACTTTTAAGCCAATCAGATACCCTACGGGCTCGGAAAGTGCAACGAAACCATCAAATTTTAGCTAGAAACTGTATTTTTGTCGATTTTTATTGAATTTGAACTATATTTCAAAGTTTTTTGATGGTTCTGAGCCACCAAACACACTTAAAGCATGCAGAATCGACTCAGAATAGGAAAAGGAGACGTTTAGGTCAAATTTATGCATTCTGGCGTTCGTAGATACAAGAAAACTGTTAAAATTCTTCAGAAACGTCACTTTTGAAGTGTTTTCTTGTACTTTTAAGCCAATCAGATACCCAACGGGCTCGGAAAGTGCAACGAAACCATCAAATTTTAGCTAGAAACTGTATTTTTGTCGATTTTTATTGAATTTGAACTATATTTCAACGTTTTTTGATGGTTCTGAGCCACCAAACATACTTAAAGCATGCAGAATCGACTCAGAATAGGAAAAGGAGACGTTTAGGTCAATTTTATGCATTCTGGCGTTCGTAGATACAAGAAAACTGTTAAAAATTCTTCAGAAACGTCACTTTTGAAGTGTTTTCTTGTACTTTTAAGCCAATCAGATACCCTACG